>NC_069082.1:98948502-99244733 GCF_025698485.1 Gossypium arboreum
GTGAACTAGGACTCAACTGAACGAGCTCGGATGCCTAGTTACATCTCTCGAACTCGAACTCGGACTCAACTCAACGAGCTCGGATGCCTAGTTACATCTCTCGAACTCGGACTCAACTCAACAAGTTCGGACATTCGCATCCATAAGTGAACTCGGACTCAACTCAACGAGTTCGGATGCCCAAATATCCTAGTGACATGTCACTTGTATCCTAATCCATTCCTAAGGTTCAACGGGACCTTTTTCCCAATCATGTGTCTCAACCATCTTCTACGGAATGCCGATACCGATACTCAGTAGTATTTCACATTTTCCAAGTATATCACATAATTTGACATATTATCAAATAATTATCACAAGTATAATATTTCATAATAATTATCATATCATTTAAATAACATTAAAACATTTAAAATAATAACTATGTTACCAACATTTACATATGAACTTACCTCGTATGCGAAAATGGCTACTTTTACCATTTTGTCCACAACTTGGTATTTTTCTCATTTTAGCCCGAATTTTAGTTTTCCTTGCTCTATCATTTAACATATAGTCTAATTAGGACTCACATTATTCAAATTGACCCAAAATCATATTTTGGAAAAATTATAGCTTTGCCCCTAAACTTTTGCATATTTACACTTTTGCCCCAAAGCTCGTAAATTAAACTTCAGCCTATTTTCTTATGTTTTATGACATGCTGATCATTTTTCCCTTCTATGGCAACATCAAATTCTCACTCTAACATGTACTTATGACTATTAGGTATTTTTACCGATTAAGCACTTTTGCTCGTTTTCACTTAAAACCGAGTAGCACAAGTTGTCTAACATAATTTAAAACCTCATATTCTATCATAAAACACCAAAATACACAAATTTCACCTATGGGTATTTTTCCAAATATAAACCCTAGGTTAAATTATTGCTAGCATAAGCTAAATCAAGTTACCGGGACTCCAAAAACGTAAAAAAACATTAAAAGCGAGGCTAGAACGGACTTACAATTGAGCTTGGAAGCTTGAAAAACCCTAGCCATGGTTTCTCCTTGCTATATTCGGCCATGGGGTTGAAGATGGACACATTTGGGTTTTAAAATTTGTCTTTTAATTTATTTTACCCTTAAATGACCAAAATGCCCTTTTTATTATTCTTTAAATTTTTACCCTTCCAAGCCCATTTTTGTCCAAAAAGTTTTTAGAAATTGGTAAAATTACTCTTTAAGGATCTCTAATTAATAATCTAATTCAATTTTATGCAAAATGCTTCTAGAACACAAGTTTTGCAATTTATTCAATTTAGTCCCTAATTTCAAATTAAGCACTTTATGCATAGAATTTCTTCACGAAATTTTCACACAATCATGAAATCATATCATAGACCTGAAAATAATTATAAAATAGTTATTTCTATCTCAAATTTGTGGTCTCGAAACCACCATTCTGACTAGGCCAAAAATCTTACCAGAAAAGTGGTATTCACTTTTAATCTCATATTCGGTACCGAAGAACTTTCACTTAGGCTATACCTCCAATACATCTCTTTAATTTCTCATATGATCTGAAAGCTTACAGTCTCAACTCTCAACTGTTCTTAAATTTTCAACCCTTTTCAGTTTCCCATGATATCATGACATAAAACCCGTATCTCAACTTGATTTAATGGAGACCGGAATTCCAAGAAATCCAACAATCAAAGAGACCTGAAATTCAATGAATTTAATGAGTAGGAATTCATTCAATACCGATATGATTTATAGATCTCACCAAACATTTAACAATAGGATACATCACATTTTCCTCTTTCCGCCATGGAAATAATTCTGATATGGCCTCAAGAATAATCTTTCTCATTTCCATCCCAATATCAACACTGGCAAGGATAATTTTGATAGGTCCCAATGCTCGGCTTTAACCTCTTTAACAACTCAGATTTTATGTAACATCGAATGCTCTAAACTATCACATTACCTCACTGTCTTGAAACACATCACAATTCATACAACAGTACATTATTGAAAGTCAGGAAGCCTTTGCTCAATGTAGACTAGTCTAGTTCAGACGCTTTGGTTACCAATATTCTCATCTATCCGAACTCTATCAACATGTAATAAACTTTTCAGCTTTCACAAGACGAAAACCTTATCATTCGTAGTGCCTTTAACTAATATCCAACTCTTTCTAATAAATATACACTTCTCGTTCAGACTATTTACTCTTTTATCAGTACAAAAATGAAATTCTATTATCAGACTTGAGAAAAATAATCCTGACATAATTGTCACATGAAATCTTTCAAATAAATAATTCACCATACCGATTTGAAACTCGCTTTTATCACTTATTCCTTTACTGATATCAAATCTTTACGTAAATCAGAAAAAATCCCAATACTAAAATCACCACATTACCAAGATCAAATTAGAAGTATAGTCATATTTGACATGATTATCACGAGCTGAAAAATGCACTTCGAACATGAGTCTTAATTGACAAATTATGGAACAAAGATAACAAGAAAACCGATTAAAGAAATCCAAGATAGAGAAACCCAGAATAAAGAAATCTAGAATAAAGAGATCCAGGATAAAGAAACCCAAGATACGATACTATGCCGGAGAATCGAAAACCAAACTCATAGAGAAAATACAGAATACCCCGATAATTCTTCAAAGAAAGAAAGTGCAAAAGAAAACATCATTTAATCCCACTGGAATCAAATATAACAAGAACAATATATCTTTACATACATATATATCAGATGAAGCATCAAGTAGAAGAAACAGAATCATAATATCATATGTATTTTCTCATCAATTCTTATCAGATGAAATGAAATAGAATACCCGATGAAATAGAACAATATAAATTATAAACCAGTCAGACTACCAATGCTTTCATCCAACACCAGAATTAGAAGACATTCCCATATAACAAGAATTCCTTCAGAAGATCAATAGCCATAAAAATATTTCTGAGAACAAGTAAACACATAGAACATCTCAAAAGAGACTGCTAAATCTGTCTAGTCATAATTGTCACACTCAAATAGTTCACATTTCAAATATCATTTCCCCAACTAGTTCTGCTGTCACAAATTTCATATTAAACCATTCACTTAAGAAGGCTAGTTCTGAATAAATTTCAATTTACACTTTTCTCGACCTTGCACCTGAGTAATTCGATTTACCAAAGAGAATTCTTTCTCTAACTGGGACAGTGCACAATTCCAATAATCTTTATATCAATCCGATACTTTACTGGCTCTGACTTTACTTATCAGCTCATTTTCAATCCCTAATCATACTTATAATTATTCTATCACTGAACTCTTTGGGTTCTCAACCGGAAACTTATTCAATACAAACTCATGAAATTCCATTATAAGTACCACTTCGGTAAGGGGGAGGGGTTGTAGGACCTCTGGCTCGACTTTCTTATACATACACATATGACACAACTTCCATCATCATAGCAACATCATCAAAATCATGTCATTTATTCAGGCAATGCAACATTCATGTTGGCTTACACCAATTTTCATATTGTCCCATTTAGACAATATACTTATGCATACATTCTATGTTTTCTAGATAGCTTTACTTGTCCATTCATTTAATTAAATTAATTCATGCTCATGACATCATATAAGGCCAAACAAACATAGATATTTGCATCACAATCACAACTTTCATTTCGTGCATCATCATGTACATATCATTACAATCATATAATTCAGGTCCAACAATTTAACATAGATAAGTTCATTTCATTATAATCCTTTATCTCATAAAATTGTATATCATTAACATTCATCAACATTCAACGTCCAATCAAGACAAGGACATTTTCATTAGTATCATGATATTATGACCTTTATTCATACCTCTCTTGCTTTCTATTTATTCATTCATCTTATCAAGTAAGCCACATACACTACATCATATGAGCATTAAGCAAATATGGATATTTATCACAACATGAACTTTAATCTCACATATTATCACATATGTGTCATAAACTTTTATTCATACTTTTCTGAACCGAGACTTATCATAATCATAACTTTACTCAAATACCTTTACATAACATTGAACATGGTCAGCGCAGCTCTGTTGGAGAGTACCCTGTCTAAATAAGACGGTACTTATACGCGTCGGAAGACATCACACTATCACAGATCAGTGGCATGTATAGCTAAACTTTTACACATGCTAAGCTAGTTCGAGAACCTACTAAACCTGCTCTGATACCACCAAATGTAATGCCCCGTACCCAAGACTGTTGCCGGAGTCGAAAACGAGATGTTAACAGACTTAATTCATTACTTAAACAACTCAAACAATTTATTTTTAAAATTTCCAGTCAAGCTAGCAATCTGCATCACAGTCGCTTAAAAATTCATATCTCGAGTTATGAAACTCAAAATCTAATCTCGTAAATTTTTCCTAAAACTATACTCATATATATATTTACTAATTTTTTTCTAGAATTTTTTGTCAAGCCAATTAGTACAGTTTAATAGTTAAAGTCTCCCCTGTTTCAGGGTTTGACTGCTCTGACCTCTGTGTATTACGACTCAGATATCTCCCTGTAAAGAGTTTCAATGACTATGTTGTTTATTTCTAATAAAACTAGACTCAATAAGGAATCTGTAAATATAAAGCATGACTTCTAATTATTTTTGTACAATTTATGATGAATTGTTAAAGTCAGAACAGGGGATCTAGAAATTGCTCTGGCCCTGTTTCAGAAAAATTTAAACATCTCATAAAATATAACTCATATACCTGTTTTGTTCCATCCATATGAAAATAGACTCATAATTCTTCAATTCTATATTTTATTCATCATCTAATTATATCTCTAATATTTTTAATGATTTTTCAAACTCACGTCACTGCTGGTGTCTGAATCTATTTTATGGTAAATTTTACCTATTTCATGGTTTCCATGGATTAGCTAGCAATTTAGCATACATAACACCAAATATGATCATGATTAGCCATTCCAATGGCTAATCATTACCAAGCATTTCCATACCACTCAATAACCATATCATAAGATCATATACACAAAATGATTATAATGCTATACATGCCATGCTCAAAATATCTGAGCCATTATGCCAAGATGATACACGGATAGTGTGAGCTAGCCTCAAACCATTCCCGATTTTCGAGCTGGCTTGTCAAAACTACAAGGAATGAAAAGGAGGGAGTAAGCATAAATGCTTAGTAAGTTCACAGGCAAATAGCAAGTAACATAACCATATAAGCAAACATAAAACATCATTTGCATAATCATCACCAAGACATTCATATCATATTTTCGTTTATCATCTTACCATATTATTGTTATATCGAGTTTTCAACCCGAGGGTTAAATACATACCTGTTCAAAGTATCCATTTCACAACACTTACCAATACGTCCCTTTCATCTCGAGTATTCCTCCATTTGAGTAGAATTTTACCCGTTGAACACATCGGAATATAATTTGGATACATGGAAAATTTGTGTAACACCCCAAACCCGGCCCAGACGTTATGGCCGAATCTGACGTGCCACATTGGAGTTGAAAACCCACGTTCCGTTTTAGTGTTTTAAAACCATACATTTTATTGAGTTAACAAAGTGTATGGAAGCTGGGCACCAGGTAGGTATCCGAGACAGAGGAGGTGAGCCATGAAGGTCGCTAAGTACCAAGCTCTTTAATTGGATCCAATCTAGACATGCCCACAACCATAGCCACACTTGGTTATATCGAGTTTAAATTTGTTTAAGTGGACGTCTTTGATAAATCGATTAATCGTGGTGTTGAGATATTTTGAAAACAAGTATCATTTTGAAAACACGTCCTAAGTCTAGCCCATTTGAATAATTATTAACCAATTTTTAAAGTTATTAAAATTAAAATAATTCCGAAAAGAAATAAAAGGAAAGTTAAAATTGGCCTTATTACAACCCAAAAATAAATAATAATTAAAGGAAATTAAATGAAAACCAACACTTATTTAAAAGTCCAAAGACAATCACCGTGGCCACTCTGAATCCCTCTCACCAAGTCCCCACATCAAGGCTCACCGCAAGGTTAAGGAAAGGGGGTGAGTTTGGAAACTCGATGTGCAACAAGCCCCTTCGAGCCCAAAACAATAACGGACTGTTGGGTCTAAGCCCAAATCAATCTCAATCATGCCTTTGGGTCGTAGCCCTTTTCATATTTCATATTTCATATCTTGGGCGAAGCCTTTTCATATTTCATATTCTTGGGCGAAGCCTTTCTTTAAGCAGTATGGCCCTTAGGCCCATTTCAATGTCACATATAATTTCAATGAAAGAATGCAACCCATTTGGGAGACTACTCAACCCACCATCCGCTACTCTCCACCGTACCAACCAACACACCATGTGGGGATTAACTCGACCCACCCCGCCAAACTCTCCTTTGGCAAAGATATTGCTTTATCATATCTTGGAGGCCTAGCCTCTTTTAATAATGGGGCAAAAGCCCTTTCAATAAGCGGGGCATAAGCCCTTTTATAACTAAGGCATAAGCCCTTTTGATAAGCGGGGCATAAGCCCTTTTGATAAGCGGGGCATAAGCCCTTTTCACTTCCTCCATCCATATAAAACCCAACCCAATGCATTTATGATTACCTCATGTGCATATCATACATATCATGTGCATAGCATACATTTCATGTGCATATCATACATACAATATTTATCAAAATCCCATGTATTAAAATCATACATAAACCCTAGGGGTATAATGGTCATTTTACCTAGGGGCAAAGCAGTCATTTTCATATTATAAGGGTAATCTCATAATTTTACCAAAATTAGGGTTTCCATGTTCATTAACGATTACTAACAATCCATGGGTGCAAACAGTGATTACGGCCCATTTTAGCGAAATCGAGTTATTGGGCCTAAAACCCTAATGGGCCCTACTTAGCCAATTTCGTCATCTAGGCCCATTTAGCCTATATTCCATAACGGTTTTAACAGTCTTATCATGCCATATAACAGATTTCCGTTTTCTACCAATTTTTACCCAAATGGGCCCGAAAGCCCAATGGGCCCCACTTCGGCCCCTCGAGGCCCAACTTACCAAGAACGCCAAAAATCACATTCTTACCGTTTCCATCGTTCTCGATCATCATCTCATCGATTCTAACTAACTAGTGAGCGTTCGCTTGCTCACAAGTCCTCGAAATGCCAGAATTTCGGCATTTCGGCTTTTCGGCATTTATCACTTTAAGCTATGAAAAAGGGTTCGTTACACACCTGATTTGCGATATTCCTTGACGAGATCTCCTATGCGATTTCTCCTATAATCAACCACTTATAGATTAGACCATGTTAATATTAAACCAAATCGAAAACTACCTATTATCATCACTTACACATTCGGCCACCATCCACAATGGCCCTTGGGTTCATACCTTTGCCGAAGTTGATGACTAGATTTAGTCACTCCGATGATCCAAGCTTTTCACACACTCCTCGATCGGTAGCCTTTAATCCTCACTAGCACCAACAAACCAAATAACACCAAAACCCTTTTAGCCTTAGTCGACGGAGGGTTTTCACTTTTCTTAAACCACAAGATACAAATGGAAAGAAGGTTGAATACTTACCAAGAGATCTACTCGTTGAAGAACGTTCCAAATACCTTCCTACCCCATATCCGTTGTGAATCCAACTTAAACGCGTGAAAATAGATCTAAATATTAATTCCGAATCACTAAAATATGAAGCTTTGACTTTTCAAAGAAATATTAAACTAAGCTATTTAGAGGGTTAGTACACACCTGTTATGGGTTGAAGTTGAAACGTTTCCAAAATCAATCGCCTACGATAACCACCACCTGTCACTCAAACTTAACTAATCCAATATCAATATATGTAAATCCTAAGCACATCAGTCATACGGAACATAAGGGCATATTCGTCATTTTACCATACAGGGGTATTTTGGTAGTTTTACAAATTGAGGGTATTGCGGTAATTTCACAAACCAAGGGTATTTTAGTAATTTTGTAAATCGAGGGTAAAACAGTAATTCTGTAAATCAAGGGTAAAACAGTAATTCTGTAAATCGAGGGTAAAACGATAATTATGTAAATCGGGGGTAAAATGGTAATTATGTAAATTAGGGGTAAAACGGTAATTCTATAAATCGAGGGTAAAATAGTAATTCTGTAAACTGAGGGTAAAACGGTAATTCTGTAAATCGAGGGTAAAACGGTAATTTTACAAATCGAGGGTAAAACGGTAATTCTATAAATCGAGGGTAAAACAAAGAATTACGTAAATCAAGGGTAAAATAATAATTACGTAACCGAGGGTAAAACAAGAATTACGTAAATCGAGGGTAAAATAGTAATTACGTAAACCGAGGGTAAAAGCGGTAATTCTATAAATCGAGGTAAAACGGTAATTTTACAAATCGAGGGTAAAAGCAGTAATTCTATAAATCGAGGGTACTTTGGTAATTTTACAAGTCGAGGGTATTTCAATAATTTTACAGGTCGAGGGTATTTCAGTAATTTCACAAATTAGGGGTATTTTGGTAATTTTACAAACTAGGGGTATTTTGGTAATTTTACAAACTAGGGGTATTTTGGTAATTTTATAAACCAATGGTATTTTAGTAATTTTACAAAGCAGGGTATTTTGGTAATTTTGTAAACCAAAGTATTTTAAACATGGATAACAATACTAATGGCTCTAAAGCCCATTCTCGGCCCAAATGGGCCCACACGCTCGTGTGGCCCTTTTAGCCCAAATCTAGCCACAAATATTAGATTCACCTAGCCTAGCCCAAATTTACTACACAATCAAACAACTTATCCAATTGGGCTTGTAGGCCCATTAGGCCCACATGACCCCTTTCGACCCATCATGACCAAGTAGCCATCCTACACTAGAGTAGTAAGAAATACACACGATAGGAGACCGGAGTTAATCCACACCGAGCACTCTTAGCCGACGCCCAACCCAAACGAAAGCACGCCATACAGCGAAAGGGATCAGCCAAGAAAGGTACATTTACTCTCTTCATGGTTCCCTCTATTTAAAGCCAGCTTCACAACCACTCTTATGTTAGCTTCCCGATGTGGGATCCCTCCAACATTAGAGTTTAAATTCAACACCAACTCTTGCCGCCCCCTGTTAGCAAAATAAATGCTCCTTGCTTGCCATGGGATTCGAACCTATGCCTCCCCTTAAATGCTCCACACGCTACTTGCCACTAAGCCACAAGGCTTTTTGTGTCATATTTTATCCCCAATTAATTATAAGGTCTAAAGGCCAAAGTCCAGTTCCTTTAAAAAAAACAAAATAAATTGCAAGAGCCAAGGCTTGAACCAGTGCTCCCATACAACCTTAATGACACCACAACCACTAGACTACAAGCTTCCTTGTGTCATTTATTTAACACAATAATTTAAAAACCCTCATCCAAGCATCCAAGTTTTTTTTTCACTTAATACCAAAATTTTTGCTAAAGCCCAAGTTTGAACCCAAGATTTCTCCAACACTTCTCAAAGCCATTAACCACTAATAGCAAACATTTAATTGTTTCATTTCATTGCACAATTAAATACCTATATACAACCTCCTTACGGACCCCCACTCAAGGCCCAATACTTCTAGGCCCAAATTCGGGGTGTTACAATTTGCACATAAGTGCCACATATGTAGCCAAGCTACCATGTAACCCATCCATAAGTGCACTCGGACTCAATTCAACGAGCTTGGGCGTTCGCATCCATAAGTGAACGCGGACTCAACTCAACGAGCTCGGATGCCTAGTTACATCTCTCGAACTCGAACTCAGACTGAACTCAACGAGCTCGGATGCCTAGGTACATCTCTCTAACTTGGACTCAACTCAACGAGTTCGGACATTCGCATCCATAAGTGAACTCGGACTCAACTCAACGAGTTCGGATGCCCAAATATCCTAGTGACATGTCACTTGTATCGTAATCCATTCCTAAGGTTCAACGGGACCTTTTTCCCAATCATGTGTCTAAACCATCTTCTACGGAATGCCGATACCGATACTCATTAGTATTTCACATTTTCCAAGTATATCACATAATTTGACATATTATCAAATAATTATCACAAGTATAATATTTCATAATAATTATCATATCATTTAAATAACATTAAAACATTTAAAATAATAACTATGTTACCAACATTTACATATGAACTTACCTCGTATGCGAAAATGGCTACTTTTACCATTTCGTCCACAACTTGGTATTTTTCTCATTTTAGCCCGAATTTCAGTTTTCCTTGCTCTATCATTTAAAATATAGTCTAATTATGACTCACATTATTCAAATTGACCCAAAATCATATTTTGAAAAATTACAGCTTTGCCCCTAAACTTTTGCATATTTACACTTTTGCCCTAAAGCTCATAAATTAAACTTCAGCCTATTTTCTTATGTTTTATGACATGCTGATCATTTTTCCCTTCTTTGGCAACATCAAATTCTCACTCTAACATGTACTTATGACTATTACGTATTTTTACCGATTAAGCACTTTTGCTTGTTTTCACTTAAAATCGAGTAGCACAAGTTGTCTAATATAATTTAAAACCTCATATTATTTCATAAAACACCAAAATACACAAATTTCACCTATGGGTATTTTTTCAAATATAAACCCTAGGTTAAATTATTGCTAGCATAAGCTAAATCAAGTTACCGAGACTCCAAAAACGTAAAAAACATTAAAAACGAGGTTAGAACGGACTTACAATTGAGCTTGGAAGCTTGAACAACCCTAGCCATGGTTTCTCCTTGCTATATTCGGCCATGGGGTTGAAGATGGACACATTTGGGTTTCAAAATTTGTCTTTTAATTCATTTTACCCTTAAATGACCAAAATGCCCTTTTTACTATTCTTTAAATTTTTACCCTTCCAAGCCATTTTTTGTCCAAAAAGTTTTGGGAAATTGGTAAAATTACTCTTTAAGGATCTCTAATTAATAATCTAATTCAATTTTATGCAAAATGCGCCTAGAACACAAGTTTTGCAATTTATTCAATTTAGTCCCTAATTTCAAATTAAGCACTTTATGCATAGAATTTCTTCACGAAATTTTCACACAATCATGAAATCATATCATAGACCTCAAAATAATTATAAAATAGTTATTTCTATCTCGAATTTGTGGTCTCAAAACCATCATTCTGACTAGTCCCAAAATCAGGATATTACATTCGTACAACGCAATTTTTATTTGTGTCTACCGGTTTCTCTACAGTTTCAGTATACATTACTAAAGATTTTTTAGTATGGTATACTACGTACAGTAGTCTTAGTAATCCTACCTATGGGAATTTCAATCAAAATCAAAATATAGTTTTCAAGGAGAACTTATAGGATCGGGGCGGAGGCTCGGTGCACCACACATTCAGTAAAAACATTTCAAAATACCTCTAAACCATTTGGAACAGTTCTTTTTTAAAATTCCAAGTTTTAGAAGAAACCCAAATCCACAGTCGAGTTTTGCAACTTGGCTCTGATACTACTAAATGTAACACCCCAAACCCTGCCTAGATGTTATGGTTGATTCTGGCGGTGTCACATAGGAGTGTTTTTTGTCAAGTATGATATTGTAAAAACCCATTCTCAATTTATCCTCTTTGTGTAATCTTTAAGATGTTCGTTTAATTTAAAACTCAAGTCGTTTAGCAAAATGTTAATCATATTAAAATTATTACTTTTTAAAACATTGTTTGTTGCAGAAGCTTTTAAAATATGTTTCGTAAACGTGATGTTTTCAAAAACATTTATCTTTTTCAAACCCCGCGTTCTACTACTAACAGATATGAATCAAATTAAATAAAACCCATTAAAAGTTAAAATTTTAAAGAGGCCTTATTACATAAAAAGATACGTAAATTAAAATATTTGTAATTTAAAATTTAATAAGGAAGTCCACGTAGTTGTGTGGCCACCTTTGAGTCCCTCGCAGCACCGACCCACCTAAGACTAGGGATTACCTTCGCAGATAAACAGAAGGGTTAGTTTACGAAAATGTAATAGTCCGATTTAGACCCTAATCGGAACGGTAATTTTGGGACCACGAATCTGAGTTAGAAAAATATTTAAATATTATTTTCTGTGTTTATTATATGTGAATTAGTATGTGTGAAATTTTTGTGATTTAATTTTGTCGTTTAAGTATCTGATTAAATAAAAAGGACTTAATTGCAGAAGATGAAAACTTGATGGTTTAATGTGTAAGGACCGAATTGTTAATGTCTTTATAAAATGAAGCTTTTATGTTGTAATTGTGCCATTATTAAACTAAGTGGACGACAATGGACATAGAAAATGAGATAGAATAATATTATAACAAAGGTTAATTATGTAATTAGATTAAATGTTATTATATGTTAACATAAAACATAAAATAAAGGCATTATAATCTTGGTTGGCCGAATATATCAAAGGAAGAAAAATAAGAACACCAAGTTAGGTTTCGGCTAGAGATTTAGCTAGATTAAGGTATGTTTTGCTTCAGTTTTTTGATAATTTTTACGTTTTTGAGATCGTTGCTTTGATTACTATCTGACCCATGCTTGAATTTTTTATTTTGATGAATATTTTGAGTTATGCCATTGATGAGAGCTTATGATTTTTGTTGTTTGATGATGAAATATGAAAGATATGTTTTAGGCTAACATGTTTTGTATTGGAGTTTTTGATGATTTTGAGTAATTAGGGCTAAATTGAAAAAATAATAAATTGAAGGATTAAAATGCAAAATAAATGAAATGTATGGATTTTTATGAATATAATGAAGAATTGGCCTAACTATGTTGTTGTGAGATTTTGTATATTTTGTGATTTATGCAATGAGGACTAATTTGTAAAAGTATGAAATATTAGGGGTAAAATGGTAATTTTCCTATTTATGTGTTGTTGGATTAAATTGAATGAAATTGTGTTTGAATGAGATTAATTTGAAATTGTATAGATCAAGAACAAAAGAAATCAGACTTGTATCAGGGAAAAACAAAAATAGTCGAATAGTCGATTTACATCGTTAGTCGATATCTGAGGTAAGTTTATAAGCAATAAACGTTGTTAAATTTGAATGTGTATGATTTTTATATGTTGAATTTAATTGTATGAATTTCTATAGTTATAGTGGGAATAAGTTCGGTTCAATTGAGATATGAATTATGAATAAGATCAACTTTGTAACAGTGATATATCAGGCCTATTGCCTAGCAGGCTTTGACGCCGGTGTATGATATCAGGCTTATTGCCTAGCAAGCTTTATGCCGGTGTATTGAATCAAGTTTATTACCTAGCAGGCTCTGTGCCAGTGTATTATACTAGGCTTTATGCCTAATAAATTTTATGTGAGTAACGGTAAAAGTAATCAAATGTGTTAAATGAGCTAAAGCGTTCAGGTATGTGAATGTGGTTTATCTATTCAAAATGAAAGTAAATTGATTGAAAGATACGTGATAGAAATGTTTAGTGATGATATTGAAAATGTATGAAATTATGAGTAGTGTATTCGGTTTTATGATAAGTATATGTGATTTAAAAACTTGATTCATGAGTATGTATATATATGAATACATATGTATAATTGATTATCTATGATATTATGACTTTGAAATTGGAGAATATATTGATAATTTATATATGTGTATATTCACCATGGTATATTTGGTGTATAAATATATGCTTGATTGGGGTTATTTTATTGATATATCGAGGTTGTTAATTTGCTTAAATTGCTTATAACTTACTAAGTTGCTATAGCTTATTGTGGGTATGTTTATTCTTTGTTCTTATAGACTTTTGGAAGTTAGCTACAAGCTCGGGGACCATCAGTGAAGTCATCCACACTATCGTCAATCTTCGGTACTATTAAAGTCTTATTTCAAACTTATGGCATGTATAGGCTAATATGTATTTTGTCCAATCTTGGATATGTATAATTTAAGCCATGCGAATATGGCTTGACTCCTATGCTTGAATTTGGTTTTGCTTGATTATGATTTAAGTTCATTTTTGGTTAAAATGCTATGTGCCTTGGATGACTAGTATTTATGATATGTATTTGTGCATTGAAGTTGGTTAATGAATTTGGATGTGATATGAATGGACTAGTCACAATATATGCATAGGTATTTTTTATTGATTTGGATGCAATTTATATTAAAATAAAGTATATAAATGAATTTGGTATTATGCCTAGATAAGGTTTTATGAATGATTTGGTGATAAAGGATATTTTGTATTAACCGAACACGGTTGGAGTTTTTTTAAAATATTTTCTATATGATTTTGTAAACTTTGTGACTTGATTATATATATCTATATTCGGATAAAGATTTATCTTTGAAAGGTATATTTTAAATCAGTAATTGGTATTAAAGAGTATTTGTAACACCCCAAACCCGTATCCGCCGCCGAAATAGGGTTTCAGAGCATTACTATAATTTGCAGATCACTTAAAAAAAATTTAATTAAATACTTACCAATTCAATATATCACATTAATAAATATATTACCATTCAATCAATATCTTGGCACTTGTCTAAGCATCAAACAATAACATTGTTAGTATACTAGTATATATTTCATATAAATTTAACATTGCTATACTTATTTTCTCGACATGTCACACTTGAGTTTAATAATTGTCTTAACTTACATAATTTCCTTGTATCAACATATCAAAGATAATCATATATACACATGTCATGAAACATATCATTCTCTTACCGTTTCTTCATAAGTATATATCATTCATTTCATTATATCAATATTTCATGCTCCACCATTTCAATATATTTTATGTATATTTATTAGGTAATAGGTTATATCAAACTTAACATAAATTATATTTCATGTACCTATACTTATTTCGTTTATGTGTCTTCATAATTATTTCATACAACTATTTTGTACATATATTTTCATATGACCAGTTCTTGAAAACATTTTACACAACCATTTTGTATGACCATTCGTCATCTGATACATATTACCTGAATATCAATTGTTCAACTTATGTCATAGCGTCTCCCATCCAAGGTCCTATTTATCTCTGACATGATGCCATAGTGTTTTTCAACTATGGTCTTATTCATTTCATATCATATTCACATCAATAACATACATTTCAAGCATTTAAGAATATAATTCAAGTTACACGAACTTACCTGGCGAAATTTCAGAAATACCAAGATTTAGGGGCATTTTGGTAAATTTTTTATTTTCCCCGATTTTCACCCAATCTTGATCCAAAGTAATAATTTCATTCAATATATTAATTTAATCAGTATAACAACTCATTTCCTTTATTTTGGTCATTTTTGGCATTTTTACTAAGTTGCCCCTACAATTTTTCTTTTATTCAATTTAGTCCTTGAGTCTAAAACATACAAATTATCCATTTTAAATGTAAACCTATTAAATGTGGCAACAAACAGTAGTATGTATGTTACCCGGATGAAATACTTCTCTAAATTTTTCATCCCTTTTTCTTCTGTTCGTTTGGTTGCAACTCCCAAGTCCTTGAGTCTAAAACTTACTTCATCCGGAATTATTACTTTGTTGTTCTCGCTCCAACAAGAGCTTCATATTTCATCCAGATAACTTGGTTCTGTTTTTCTTCCTGTGTGAGAAACCCAACAAAACACCTGCTAGTTGAAAATTTATATATTTATTTCCCTCTTCCTCCTCTCCATTCCACATCCTTAATTTATATAACATGCTACAAGTAACACTATCAATAATTTCACTATTTACTTATATGTATATTCAAAACTGTCGCATCATAGTCACTAAATTATTTCTATCTTGAGCTAAAGAACTCAAAATTAAGATCAGCTAATTTTCCATGAAACTAGACTTACGTATCTTCTTACCATAAAATTTTATTTAGCCAATAAGTACAGTTTATCCTTTAAAGTCACCCCTGTTCTGCTGTCTGACAGTTCTGACCCTTCTTCATTAAAAATTAATTATCTCCTCGTACAGGATTCAAATGATGTTCCCATTTATTTCTTAGAATTCCAAGCATATAAATTTAAGCCTCTAATTATTTTTCTATAATTTTTGATGATTTTCCAAAGACATAACAAGGGAACCCAAAATCAATCTGGCCTTGTCTAACTGAATTTGTTACATCTCACAATTTACTATTTGATTGCTTAGACCACTTCCTCTATGAAAAACTAGACTCAGTTAACTTTAATTTCATATTTTATTCAACTTCTAATTCAATTTCCAAAATTTTTGGTGAATTTTCAAATTTAGACCACTGCTACTATCCAAAACTGTTTTAGTGAAAGATATTAATTACCATGTTTATAACACCCTTATCTTCTTTCTCTATACTATTTCTCATCAATTTCTCTTGTTTTCTCTTCACTAACATATCAAGAACATAGGACCATATGTAAGGAAACTCTGCATTAACATCAATCCCATGCTTTTTCAATAATATCAAACTTAAAAATATATTGAAATCATGATGTTCTTACCTTGTTCTATTGATTTCAATCTTCATATTGATTTTTCTCTCTCCTTCAGCTTTCATTTCCTGAATCCAACTTGATATTCTAACTTCCCATAGTCTCCTTAATATTTTTCTCTCTTGGTAGCTATGGAAATTCTTTTGATTTTTGGGTGAGAATGGTAAATTTTTGGTATAAGGACCAAATTGTAAAGAAAGCAAAACTTTCTTTCTTTCTCTTTTTCTCTCACGTTAATGCATGGGAAAGATGATGAAAATTCTTCATATTTCCTTCTTTTTATACTAAATAAATAATAATAATATAATTGTAACAGCGCGATTTAGACCCTAAACAGAACGGTAGTTTCGGGACCATGAATCTGAGTTAGAAAAATATTTTTCAAATATTTTCTATGTTTATCTTATGTGAATTTATATCTGTGAAAATTTCGTAATTTAATTTTGTCGTTTGGGTGTCCGATTAAATAATACGACTTAATTGCGTAAATTGAAAATTTGATAGTTTAAAGTAAGAGGGCCAAATAGTTGGTGATTTTCTAAGTTGGAGTATTTATAATGTAACTATTCCATTAACATGTGGCTTGTACGGTAATGGACATAGGTTATATAATTTTATTACTATTTCATTAAGGTTAGTTAGGTAAATTAATAATAAAATAATATATGTTATTATATCATAAAATAATAAGCCACATTCATGTTATTTCCTTCATCTTTGCACCGAAACTAAAACAAAGAAAAAGAAAGAAAACAAAGTAGGGTTCAGCCTTGTTCAAGCTAGATTAAGTAAGGGTTTAGCTCGGTTTTTGATAATTTTTACGTTTTTAAAATCGTTGCTTCAAGTACTACAAAACCCATGCTTGAAATTTTGATTTTGATGAATATTTTGAGTTGTGCCATTGTTAATAGCTTGTGATTTTTTTTGTTTGATGATGAAAAATAAAAGATATGTTTTAGATTAACATATTTTGTATTGGAGTTTTTGATGATTTTGAGTAATAAGGACTTAATTGTAAAAATAATAATTTAAGGGACTAAAATATGAAATAAATGAAATAAATGGGCTTAAATGAACACTAGGAATATTCGGCCAAACATGGGTACCTTGAAATTTTGCATATTTTGTGTTTTGTGCAAAAGGAATTAAATTGTAAAAATTGTAAATGTCAGGGGTAAAATGGTAATTTGACCATTTATGTGTTTTTGGACTAAATTGAATGAAAATATGTTTGAATGAGCTTAATTTGAATATTTTTAGATCAAGAACCAAAGAAATCGGATTTGGACTAGGAAAAAATGAAAGTTGTCGACAAGCAGCTCCGTCCCGTTTTACGACGTCTGAGGTAAGTTTATAAGCAAATACACATGCCTAAATGTAGTTAAATGTTAAGTATATATGCTAGTATATAATATATGAATTTATACTTGTAAATGCCGAATGTGTATGAGTTTGAAAACTATGTTTGAGCTTTCGATTCGAACGAGTTACGATGTTCGAAAGCCCTGTATGAACCTTAGGAATAGTTAGGATACATATGTCATGAAACAGGATTTCAACATTTGTGTTCCTTGTGTATGATTATTGAACCGAAAGTTAAAGGGTAGGTGTACATTTTGTGCTTATATTCGAATGAAGCAATTGAATTGCTAATGTGATATGTTATGTGAAATGTGTTAACATGTGAATAAATAAGCAAGACACTGGAAATGTATCCGGGCTAAAGACCCACGAGCTTCGTCTTTGGAAATGTATCCGGCTAAAGTCCCATGAGCCGTGTTGAAATGTATCCGGCTAAAGACCCGCAGCTTCGTGCTAAAAATGTATCCGGCTAAAGACCCATGAGCTTCGTCTTTGGACATGTATCCGAGCTAAAGTCCCTTGAGCTTTGTCTTTGGTAATATAATTTCGGTTTTATACCTAGCAGGCCAAGTGCCGATGAATTTGATAAAAGTATACAATTACAAGATCCTACACTAAGTTGACAAATTGAAAGTGCATTACATATTAAGTTGGCCAGGTACGTATCATGTACTCGTATGTGATTTGATTTGAATTAAATTATAAATATATAAAGTGATGCATCTGTGAATAAGTGTTATGACTATATATGTGATCATGATATATTCGGTAAATGTGTGAAGTTATGTGAAGTGATTTTATGTTTATATTCAAATATAAACACTTGGTCATTGTGGAAAGGTTTGTGGAAGTATATGATTTATTTTTAGATGATTACGATCATGGAAAATTAAATGTGAATATGATATTGTATTTTATTCGTTTCAATTGAACTAAAGCTGTTAGTGAAGCATTTTAATGCCTATGTTATATGAGTTCGATCTTAAATGACATGATATACATGTTTAGATAATTTGAATGCAAGGAATGTGTGAAAGTGCAAATTGTAATAAATCTGCTTGGGACAGCAACAGTAGCGTGATTTTGGAAAATCACCATAAATTGTGGAAATTGAATTAGAAGCTGAATAAATTATGTAATTAAATCTTAATGAGTCTATCTTCTTATAAAAGAAACCTTGTAAGCAAAAGAATTGTAGATAATGAGATATTTGAAGTGGCGTAAGATAGAGTCAAAATGACTTTGAAATCCCCTATTCTGTTTTTAGAAAATCATTGTAAATTATAAAATGATGATTATAATATAAAATTTATATACTTAGACTCCTTAATGAGTCTAGTTTCAAATGAAATAAACGATAACATAATTCTAATTCTGTATAATGAGAAAATTGATTCGTAGTGAAGAGTGGTCAGAATAGTCAAATAGTGAAACAGGGGAAACTTCAATAAAAATCTGGTATTGATTGGTCAAACCAAAAATTCTTAAAATTTTATGGCTGGAATATATATGAGTCTATTTTCAGGGAAAATTAACGGAACTTGATTTGGAGTTTCTTAGCTCCAGTTATAAACAATTTAGTGACTGTTGCTCAAGAAGATAGCTTGTAGTGAATTTGTGATTTTGTTGTAGACATGGTTAAAACTAGTTAATGAGATGGTTTTCGAGTTCTTATGATCTTATTTGTGATTTGAATATTTGGTTTTAATTGAGTTCAGATTCAAGTGTGATGAATTTGCTAAATATGCATTATGTTGATGGATACTTGGCCAAAATGGCAATTACCTAGGAATGATTTCTTAAAAATTTGAAATAATCGATCTATAAGTAAATTAATTGTTTGCATTGCTTAAAATTTACTAAGCATTGAAGCTTAATCCGTGTTCTCTTTTCCATTTCTTATAGGTTTATCCTTTAATTCGAGTTGGAAGAGCCGGAGATATCATCGCACTATCGAGTCATTATGTGAGTTGAGAAGATTGTATATCATCATGGTTTAAGGCATGTATGGGATAGACTATAGGGAGAATGATATTTTGACTTTATATACATTATAGCTGTGACAGCCCAAAATAGACCCTAGCCGAAATGTGGTTTCGGGACCACAAAACCGAGGCATAACAATAATTTAAAATTTATTTCGATGCCTATAATATGTGAGTATTCATGTATGACATTTTTTGATGATTGATTTAGTGTTATAAAGGTGAATTTCACTAGAAAGGACTTGTGTGAGAAAATTTAGAATTGAGATAGGCAAATGTGGAAGTGGCCTATTGATGCACACTAGGAAATGTTGTCCTTGCATGTCAAATTCCCAAATTTGACTATAGTGGCCGGCCATGGTGATGAATATGGGCAAAGAAAACATGTTTCAAACATGTTTTGCTAGTGGTGCATGTTAGAAATAATAAAATAAGAGTATGAAAACAAAAAAGGAAAAAAAAGTGTTCATCTTTCACCATTGCTCTTGGCGAATGTCCTAAGGAAAGAAAAGAAAATTTTGCTCATCCATTTTCACTTCTTGGTCGAAAATACTAAGGAAAAAGGGGAGGATTTTTGCTTCATGCTTGGTTTGGAAGAGATCTAGAAGGAGATTTGGCTAAGTTTGCATCAAGATTAAGGTATGTATGAGGTTGTGTTAGGGGTTTCATGCATGTCTTGGTTGCTAACTTGATGTGCATGTTAGCCATGGCTCAAATCTTTGTTATGCCATGGAAATGGTATTTGGCCAAAGTTGTTATGGTGTTAATGCCATTGCATGCTAAATATCAAGCTTGATAATGATTCATGTGATGGTAGATTGAGGGTTCTTAGATTTTCTTTTAGCATTTTGAATGAGATACTAAGTTCTTTGTTTAACCATGACCAAATTGAAACGGTATGGTGTTGTGGTATTCGCCATGTTGTATCCATAAATATGATTCATGCATGTTGCATGGTGAGTAAGATTTAAGCTTTGGATATGTGTGTATATTTGGATATAAGCCACTTGAGAATTCGCCATTGCACCTACATGAATATATGTTTGCACATGATGAATTGGTATGACATGTATACTATTTTGAGGTGTCTATTTGCTTGTGATGTTGTTTGGTTATGAAATAAATGAGAGATGTGTATAGAACTACAATATGTAATCGTTAATTAGGAAAATGTATGCTGTTTTTTTGTGTAGTATAAGGTGTAAAATTTGCCTCCACATAGACATGCATATTCGGCCAAAGGAAGTAGATTGGTGTGCATGTATTCGGTTAGAGGCAACCATATTGAAGCCTTATCTTGGCTTAGATTGTTGACCAAATGGGTAATAAGTGAGGATGGTTGCCGAATATACAAATATACATATGCATGTGTAATTGAACTATAAATGTATAGCAAGATGATTAAACTAGTTTATTTATCTATTAAGCCGAGAAGTTAAAGAAGGAGAAACAAGCAAGGGCAAAGCCAAGGACATCGAGTAGCCGGGTCGAAACCGTTATACTCAACACAAGGTAAGTCCTTAAGCACTTGTTGTGAGAACTCCTTGGATAGATATTTTTTGAGTGATTCTCCTATTTATTATTATGATTATATGTACAAATTGAATTTAGTAAGTTGCTTTACCATGATGAATTGACATAAGGCACAATGTGTGCAAAGACCATATGGCACTATGTGTGCGATTTACTATGGCACTATGTGTGCGATTCACTATGGCACTATGTGTGCGATTTACTATGGCACTATGTGTGCGATTCACTATGGCACTATGTGTGCGATTCACTATGGCACTATGTGTGCGATTTACTATGGCACTATGTGTGCGATTCACTATGGCACTATGTGTGCGATTCACTATGGCACTATGTGTGCGATTTACTATGGCACTATGGGTGCGATTTGCTATAGCACTATGTGTGCGATTTGCTATAGTCACATTCGGTTGTGGAAATAAATTGTGCATGAACGAGGTAAGTGATTGAGTTACTAACTAAATATCGAAATTGGGATTGTACGGTGCACGCATAAAATTATCTAGTGCATTGTTGTTCCAACTTGAGGAAACAGATTCAAATCGATTGGGCTGACTTGTCGTTTGATTTGGTTGAAGGATTGGGCATGAGATCGAACCAAAAATCTTAGAAATTGCAGTATAGTTTGATATGGCTGGAAACATCTATTTTGTATTATTTGATTATTCACTTATGATTGTTATTGTTGATGGTAGAGTAGTGCTTACGACTTCTCGAGTTATGTACTCATTTGGTGTGCTTATTTGTTGTTTATTTAGGTTCTTGATCCATTTTGCGTGTTTCGGGACTGTCATCGAAGTCATCACACCGTCTAGCGACTTTTTGGTATCTTCTTCTTAGATGGTTTAAGAAAACATTTCGGCATGTATAGGCTATTATGTTTTGTTTGAACTCGGTATGTAAATATTGCCTAGCCATGCGAAAATGGCTTATGAATGTTTTGAGCATAATGTTATAATTATTTGGTATGTATATGCTCATTAAGAGGCATGGAAGTGTTTGGCAATGACCAGCCATTAGAATGGGTCATCATGCTTATATTTTGGACCATATATGAAAAAGGGTGGTTGAATCATAGAGACTATGTGTTAGAGAAAGTCTATCCTAGAATATGATGCTGGCAGCAACAGTGACGTGGATGTGAAAAATCACTAAAAATAGTGGGAATAGAATTAAATAGTGAATAAATTATGTAAATGAACCTTGATGAGTCTATTTTCATATGGAGGAAACAAAACGGTTATATGAGTTGTATGTTGAGAGATATTTGGGTTTTAGTGGAATGGGGCCAGAACGGTTTCTGGATTCCCTGCTCGGACTTTGAAAATTCATTATAAATTAACCAGAAATAATTAGGAGTCATACCATATATGTATGAATTCCTCTTTGAGTCTAGTTTCTAAAGAAACAAACGGTACTAGTATTGAAGTCCTGCACAGGGAGTTATTTGAGTTGTAACGCGTGAAGGTCAGTGTAGTCGGCCCCTGTAACACGGGTGACTTTAACTAATAAACTGTACCAATTGGCCCAACCAAAAATTCTAGAAAAAAATCTGTAGACGGAAATGTGAGTCTAGTTCCAGAAAAAAATTACGAAACTGATTTTCGAGTTCTAAAACTCAAGTTATGATTTTTGAAGCGACTAGTACACAGATTGGCAGCTTGTCTGGAACTTTTCAATAAGTGGTTTGAAGTCTGTTAACACCTCGTGTTCGACTCGTGACGGTCTCGGTTCAGGTGTTACAATTTTATTGGTATCGAGCCATGGTTTAGTCGGTTCTAGGACTACCATGGCACGTATGAGTCTAGCTATACATGCCTTAATGTTAATGTTTAAGCGTGTGATGACTTCGACGGTTAAAATGTTTTTTGTTTTGATTAGTAAATGGATCCCAAGTAGAGAGAACCTTGGCGGATGACGTCGAAAGTGTAGCGGCTGCTCTCGCACAAGGGACGCCGCTGTTGAACCTCGGTCATCTGCGAATAATCAAGGTGAGGGGCTAAACAAGCCTTCTTTACCATGATGAATGAGTGGGTCGCATAATATGCCCGAACCAATCCGGCTGTCCAACAAATCCGAATTTGAATAATCCACCCCAAGAGCCCGTAATGCCATCGATTCGACCACGTGAGGCTGAGTAAGCCACCGTAGATTTGATTAGGAAGCGGGGCTGAAGAGTTCAGGGCGTAATTACGATGATGCCGAAAGGGCCGAAGTTTCGCTTGACAACACCATTCGGTGTTTGATGAACTGTCATGCACACCGATGAATGTCTAAAGTGTGCTATATCCTTGTTGCGGGACTCACCTACTATTGGTGGAGGACCTTGATTTCCATAGTTCCAAACGAACGAGTTACTTGGGATTTCTTTCAAACGGAGTTTGAAAGAAATATATTAGTCAACGGTTCATTGATCAAAAGCGTAAGGAATTCACGGAACTCAAGCAAGGCCGCATGACAAGATGTCGAATACGAACATGAGTTCGTAAGACTCGATCGGTATGCCCGGAGTGTGTGGCTGATGAGGTTGCTATGTGCAAGAGGTTTGAAGAAGGGTTGAATGAAGATCTAAGATTACTAGTGGGTATTTTGGAGATAAAAGAATTCGTAACACTAGTTGAACGAGCTCGCAAGGCGGAGGAACTTGGAAAGGAGAAGAAGAAGGCTGAATTTGAAGCTAGAGACTATCGCAAAGATCGACGGGTAAAGCTCCGTTTTCGGCTGTAAAGAAGTTCGTGGAGGACACCAATAGATCGAGGACGATCGGGGATTTCCATTAGACCACGACCATTGACGGACTCGAGCTACTTGGTAGCTAGTGTGGGCAATAACCGTCAAGAGAAATCAATGCCCCAATGTGGGAGAAGACACATAGGTGAATGTTGGGGTAAGACTACCAATAAGGCTTGTTACGGATGCGGTTCAAGGACCACCTCATTAGAGATTGCACGGGCTCGATGAGAAGAATAGGATGCAAGGTGCGAGACCTAGTGGAATGACATGACTAGAGGTAGACCACCAAGAATTTCAGGAGGTAGGGGTGGTAGTCGAGAGGGCTCTTGACACGACTGCTCGATCCGAGACTCGCGCCTCTGCTAGAGCATATGCCATCCAAGACGAGAGGAGGCATCCTCCCCGACGTTATCACCGGTACTTTCACTCTTTTCGATACTAATGTGATTGCTTTGATTGACCCCGGTTCTACTCATTCTTATATATGCGAAACCTTAGCATCCAAGAAGACTTTGCCTATTGAGTCTCTCGAGTTTGTAATTCGGTGTCAAACCCTTGGGTCATTACGTGCTTGTCAACAAAGTGTGTAAGAAAAGTCCCTAGTGTTTCGAGGTTTTTGTTTTCTACGGACTTGATGCTTTTGCCGTTCGACGAATTTGACGTTATTCTTGGGTTGGATTGGTTGACCATGCACGATGCGGTTATAAATTGCAAAGGCAAGACTATCGATCCGAGGTGCGCTAATAACGAGATTGTTCGGGTTGAGTCTACGGACTTAAAGGGTTGCCACCGTAATATCGCGATGTTGGCCCGAAATATGTAAGAAAAGGGTGCGGCGTACCTTGCGTATGTGCTCGATGACAAGGAGTCGGAAGGGAAACCCGAATTGGTGCCAGTGGTTTATGAATTCCCGGATGTTTTCCCTGAAGAATTGCCGGGTTTACCACTTGTTCGGGAAATAGAATTTGGCATCGAATTGGTACCTGGTACCACTCCAATTTCGATAGCTCCGTATCGTATGGCACCAACGGAATTAAAGGAGTTGAAAGCTCGATTGCAAGAATTGGTGGATAGAGGTTTTGCTCGCCTGAGTTTTTCGCCTTGGGTGCGCCGGTGTTGTTCGTGAAGAAGAAGGATGGAACCATGCGACTGTGCATCGACTATCGTCAGCTTAACAAAGCGACGATAAAGAACAAATATCCGTTGCCACGTATTGATGACTTGTTCGATCAATTGAAGGGAGCCTCGGTGTTCTCGAAAATAGATTTGAGATCGGGCTACTATCAATTGCGAATCCGAGATTCAGACGTGCCCAAGCGCCTTGAAGCGAGATATGGTCACTATGAGTTCCTAGTGATGCCGTTTGGGCTCACTAATGCCCCTGCGGTATTTATGGATTTAATGAATCGAATCTTTAGACCATATTTGGATCGATTCGTAGTCGTATTCATTGATGACATCTTGGTCTATTCAAGAAATGAGACCGAACATCTGAACACTGCGGTTAGTGCTGCAAATTTTACGGGACAAGCAATTATATGCTAAGTTCAGCAAGTGTGAGTTCGTTAAGAGAGGTTAGCTTCTTGGGTCATGTGGTATTCGCAGACGGGTATTCGAGTCGACCGAATAAAATTTCAGCCATACTAAATTGGAAGCCTCAGAAATATTCTTGAGGTTCAAGCTTTTTGGGGCTTGCGGTTATTACCGACGATTTGTAAAAGGCTTCTCAACGATAGCCACGCCGATGACGGCTACTCCAAAAGGATGTTAAGTTCGAATGGATGGAGAAATGCCAAAAAGTTTCGATCAACTGAAAACTTATTTGATGAAGCCCCAATTCTAGTGCAACCCGAGTCCGCAAGGAGTTTGTTATCTATAGCGACGCCTCTCTACTTGGGTTAGGTTGCGTATTAATGCAAGAAGGTCGAGTTGTGGCCTATCGCCGAGGCAATTAAAGCCACATGAGAAAAATTATCCGACTCATGATCTCGAATTGGCCGCCATCGTATTCGCCTTAAAGATTTGGCGACATTACTTATTTGGTGAAAGGTGCCATGTATACTCGGATCACAAAAGTCTCAAGTATTTGATGACCCAAAGAGACTTAAATCTGCGACAAAGACGTTGGCTCGAGTGTTAAAGGATTATGAGTGATCATTGACTATCACCCGGGAAAGGCGAATGTGGTTGCGGATGCCTTGAGTCGTAAATCGTTATTCACTTTACGAGCAATGAATGTGCACTTGTCTATCCGATCCGACAGTATGTTAGTGGCTGAATTGAAAGCCAAACCATTATTGACACACCAAATTCGAGAAGCTCGGAAAGTCGATGACGAGTTGGTTGCAAAATGGGCTGCGTGTGTTCGAACAAGGACTCGGAGTTCCAAATCGACGATGACGATTGTTTGAGGTTCAAAAGTCGTCATGTGTCCCAAAGAATTGAACTCATTTCGATAATTCGAATGAAGCCCATTGTAGTCGAATGGCAATCCACCCGGGAGTACGAAGATGTACAATGATTTGAAACGTCGATTTTGGTGGCATGGTATGAAGCGAGACATCTCCGACTTTGTTTGAGATGTTTAATATGTCAACAAGTGAAAGCGGAACATCAAGTGCCTTGAGGATTACTTCACCAATCACGATACCCGAGTGGAAATGGGATCGAGTCACAATGGACTTTGTATCCGGACCGCCATTGTCGCAAGTAAGAAGGATGCGGTTTGGGTCGTGGTAGATCGATTGACTAAGTCGGCCCACTTTGTCCCGTCGACGCACGGATTTTTCAATGGACAAATTAGCGAAATTGTACGTTGCTCGGTTGTGAGATTACACGGGTGCCTATTTCTATCGTGTCGATAGAGATCCGAGATTTACCTCGCGATTTTGGAAAAAGTTGCAAGAAGCTTTGGGTACCAAGTTGCATTTCAAAGACCGCCTTTCACCCCAAACCGATGGTCAATCCGAGCGGATAATTCAGATACTTGAGGATATGTTAAGATGTTGCGTCCTCGAGTTTAGTGGTTCATGGGAACGGTATTTGCCGTTGATTGAATTCGCTTACAACAACAGCTTTCAATCAAGTATTAAGATGGCACCCTACGAGGCCTTGTACGGTCGTAAATGCCGTACGCCATTGTTTTGGACTGAGCTCGGTGAAAGCAAGATTTTCGGGGTGGATTTGATTAGGGATGCTGAACAGAAAGTGAAGGTAATCCGTGAAAGTCAAGATAGCCTCCGATCGTCGAAGTCGACGCGGATCCGAGGCGTAAGGATATCGAGTATCGTGGGTGATAAAGTGTTTCTCAAGGTATCGCCTTGGAAAAAGATACTCGAGTTCGTACCGTAAGGGCAAGTTGAGCCCGAGGTTCATTGGACCATATGAGATATCGAGCGAGTCGGTCCGGTGGCATATCGCTTGATTTTGCCCCCGAACTCAAAAGGTTCACGATGTCTTTCACGCTTCGATGCTTCGACGCTATAGATCCGATCCATCGCACGTGATTAGTCCATCAGAAATTGAAATTCAAGCTAATATGAGTTATGAGGAAGAACCGATTCGTATCCTATCGCGAGAAGTGAAAGAGTTGCGAAACAAGCGGGTTTCGCTAGTGAAAGTGTTATGGCTCAAGCACGGGATAGAAGAAGCTACTTGGGAGACCGAGAACTCTATGAAAGAACGATATCCAAACCTATTTACGGTAAGATTTTCGGGACGAAAATTCCTTAAGAGGGGAGTTGTGACACCAAAATAGACCCTAGCCGGAATGTGGTTTTGGGACCACAAAACCGAGGCATAACAATAATTTAAAATTTATTTCGATGCCTATAATATGTGAGTATTCATGTATGACATTTTTGATGATTGATTTAGTGTTATAAAGGTGAATTTCACTAGAAAGGACTTGTGTGAGAAAATTTAGAATTGAGATAGGCAAATGTGGAAGTGGCCTATTGATGCACACTAGGAAATGTTGTCCTTGCATGTCAAATTCCCAAATTTGACTATAGTGGCCGGCCATGGTGATGAATATGGGCAAAGAAAACATGTTTCAAACATGTTTTGCTAGTGGTGCATGTTAGAAATAATAAAATAAGAGTATGAAAAAAAAAAGGAAAAAAAAGTGTTCATCTTTCACCATTGCTCTTGGCCGAATGTCCTAAGGAAAGAAAAGAAAATTTTGCTCATCCATTTTCACTTCTTGGCCGAAAATACTAAGGAAAAGGGGAGGATTTTTGCTTCATGCTTGGTTTGGAAGAGATCTAGAAGGAGATTTGGCTAAGTTTGCATCAAGATTAAGGTATGTATGAGGTTGTGTTAGGGTTTCATGCATGTCTTGGTTGCTAACTTGATGTGCATGTTAGCCATGGCTCAAATCTTTGTTATGCCATGGAAATGGTATTTGGCCAAAGTTGTTATGGTGTTAATGCCATTGCATGCTAAATATCAAGCTTGATAATGATTCATGTGATGGTAGATTGAGGGTTCTTAGATTTTCTTTTAGCATTTTTGAATGAGATACTAAGTTCTTTGTTTAACCATGACCAAATTGAAACGGTATGGTGTTGTGGTATTCGCCATGTTGTATCCATAAATATGATTCATGCATGTTGCATGGTGAGTAAGATTTAAGCTTTGGATATGTGTGTATATTTGGATATAAGCCACTTGAGAATTCGCCATTGCACCTACGTGAATATATGTTTGCACATGATGAATTGGTATGACATGTATACTATTTTGAGGTGTCTATTTGCTTGTGATGTTGTTTGGTTATGAAATAAATGAGAGATGTGTATAGAACTACAATATGTAATGCGTTAATTAGGAAAATGTATGCTGTTTTTTTGTGTAGTATAAGGTGTAAAATTTGCCTCCACATAGACATGCATATTCGCCAAAGGAAGTAGATTGGTGTGCATGTATTCGGTTAGAGGCAACCATATTGAAGCCTTATCTTGGCTTAGATTGTTGACCAAATGGGTAATAAGTGAGGATGGTTGCGAATATACAAATATACATATGCATGTGTAATTGAACTATAAATGTATAGCAAGATGATTAAACTAGTTTATTTATCTATTAAGCCCGAGAAGTTAAAGAAGGAGAAACAAGCAAGGGCAAAGCCAAGGACATCGAGTAGCCGGTCGAAACCGTTATACTCAACACAAGGTAAGTCCTTAAGCACTTGTTGTGAGAACTCCTTGATAGATATTTTCTGAGTGATTCTCCTATTTATTATTATGATTATATGTACAAATTGAATTTAGTAAGTTGCTTTACCAAGATGAATTGACATAAGGCACAATGTGTGCAAAGACCATATGGCACTATGTGTGCGATTTACTATGGCACTATGTGTGCGATTCACTATGGCACTATGTGTGCGATTTACTATGGCACTATGTGTGCGATTCACTATGGCACTGATTCACTATGGCACTATGTGTGTGATTCACTATGGCACTATGTGTGCGATTTACTATGGCACTATGTGTGCGATTCACTATGGCACTATGTGTGCGATTCACTATGGCACTATGTGTGCGATTTACTATGGCACTATGTGTGCGATTTACTATGGCACTATGGGTGCGATTTGCTATAGCACTATGTGTGCGATTTGCTATAGTCACATTCGGTTGTGGAAATAAATTGTGCATGAACGAGGTAAGTGATTGAGTTACTAACTAAATATCGAATTGGGATTGTACGGTGTACGCATAAAATTATCTAGTGCATTGTTGTTCCAACTTGAGGAAACGGATTCAAATCGATTGGGCTGACTTGTCGCTTGATTTGGTTGAAGGATTGGGCATGAGATCGAACCAAAAATCTTAGAAATTGCAGTATAGTTTGATATGGCTGGAAACATCTATTTTGTATTATTTGATTATTCACTTATGATTGTTATTGTTGATGGTAGAGTAGTGCTTACGACTTCTTGAGTTATGTACTCATTTGGTGTGCTTATTTGTTGTTTATTTAGGTTCTTGATCCATTTTATGTGTTTCGGACTGTCATCGAAGTCATCACACCGTCTAGCGACTTTTTGGTATCTTCTTCTTAGATGGTTTAAGAAAACATTTCGGCATGTATAGGCTATTATGTTTTGTTTGAACTCGGTATGTAAAATATTGCCTAGCCATGTAAAATGGCTTATGAATGTTTTGAGCATAATGTTATAATTATTTGGTATGTATATGCTCATTAAGAGGCATGGAAGTGTTTGGCAATGACCAGCCATTAGAATGGGTCATCATGCTTATATTTTGGACCATATATGAAAAAGGGTGGTTGAATCATAGAGACTATGTGTTAGAGAAAGTCTATCCTAGAATATGATGCTGGCAGCAACAGTGACGTGGATGTGAAAAATCACTAAAAATAGTGGGAATAGAATTAAATAGTGAATAAATTATGTAAATGAACCTTGATGAGTCTATTTTCATATGGAGGAAACGAAACGGTTATATGAGTTGTATGTTGAGAGATATTTGGGTTTTAGTGGAACGGGGCCAGAACGGTTTCTGGATTCCCTGCTCGGACTTTGAAAATTCATTATAAATTAACCAGAAATAATTAGGAGTCATACCATATATGTATGAATTCCTCTTTGAGTCTAGTTTCTATAGAAACAAACGGTACTAGTATTGAAGTCCTGCACAGGGAGTTATTTGAGTTGTAACGCGTGAAGGTCAGTGTAGTCGGCCCCTGTAACACGGGTGACTTTAACTAATAAACTGTACCAATTGGCCCAACCAAAAATTCTAGAAAAAAATCTGTAGACGGAAATGTGAGTCTAGTTCCAGAAAAAAATTACGAAACTGATTTTCGAGTTCTAAAACTCAAGTTATGATTTTTGAAGCGACTAGTACACAGATTGGCAGCTTGTCTGGAACTTTTCAATAAGTGGTTTGAAGTTTGTTAACACCTCGTGTTCGACTCCGGCGATGGTCTCGGTTCGGGGTGTTACAATAGCCATGCGAAGATGGCTTGCTCATTTTGTTTAGAGAAGCCTTATAATTGAACTAATGTGTTGAAATGTTTTAGTTATAACTTGATAGTAGTTATTTTGTTATTAGATATTTGGTTATGTTTTGATAGTTAGTCATTTTGGAAATTTATAAGAGGTCTTATGGAAAATCAATGAGACAGGTTTGCATTGTTGATAATTTATGTCTGGTAATTATCTTTGACCTTATAGAAGTTTTGTTCAGTCAAGTAATACCTCATAACCTTATTTCGGCAACGGATACGGGTTAGGAGTGTTACATTTAGTGGTATCAGAGCTATGGTTTAGTCGATTCTCGGACTAACCTAGCGTATGTGAGTCTAGCTATACACGCCTTATTACTACTCGTGATAGTGTGACATCTCCCGGCTCTAACGAAATTGTTTTGTAAGACAGATATGCTTTCCAATCGAGCTAATTCTGATAGTATAGAATGTTATACTCAAACGTTTGAGTGAAAATGTGTTGGTAGTGAGTTGAAACTCATAAAAGGTATGAATCAGAATGCATGATATTCTGCTATTGATAAATGTTATAATTATATGAGTATATGAGTTATGAGGTTGAGTATATGATGGTTGTGTGAATATTTTGACTTAGAATTTATGATTTGAATTAGCGTATGAGCTATGTGTTAAGTACCAAGTGATCATAAGTAAATGATTGCTAGATGTTTGAGAATATAGAATTAGTAATGAACTGTTCGTTCATAATAGTATGTGTGATGTGCATGCTTACGTAAGAGTTACAATTGTTGGCTTTACAACCCTCACCCCCTCATCGGTAAAGCATTGTAATGAGATCCGTACTATATGGATTAAATACGCTTACGAGTGTGAAATTACAGAGTTTCGTGGTTGAAAGATTAGTATTATGATCAGATAAGAGAATGAGTCCGCAAGTGAAGACAGTAACAGAAAAGATATTGGATCATGTTGAAGGCCATTCGTAATATGCCAATTCACTGTTAAAGAAGAAGTTGAATTCGATGAGATGAAAGTATTCAGGTATGATGTCTAAAGAACGTATTAACTAGAAGTTTTTCTGAATTGATTTCTGTTAGTAATGGAATATTGTGAAATCGGTGATGATAGAATTAGACAGTAGGATAATGTTTGAATTGAAATGATAGCTGAGTGCAGTGATTATAGTCGGACAGTTACTACGTTTTCTTCTGGGCATTCTATGTGTACATTTATCCTCAGAGGTATGTATAACTGTATATTTCAAATGAAAATGATTATCATATGAGAACGTCATCTATATATATTGATATATGAAAGCATTGTTGGGCTATTCGGGTTACAATTAACATTATTATATCTTTCTCTGGTATCCTATTTCATTTTATTGAAAGAAAAGATCTACGATAGAATCTGTGTGATGTTGGTATTTTGATCCTACTAGTTTTTGATCTACTTAGTATACATGAAGATTATATTGTTTACATTATCGTTAATTCGTGCATGTGAGTGATGTTTTACTTCTGGATTTCCTCTGAGACATCACTGAGATATCTGTCATCTGATATGGGCGCTTTCTTAAAAAGATTAGTATAGTGATATATTTGAGATTACAGTATCTCTTCTTTCTTGTGATTCTATATGGTTATCTGTGAAAAATATCTTTTAAATGATGAAATATTTATCAATAAAGTGATAAACAGTTGAAGAAATTGTTATTGAAGCGCCAGTTCTCAAGTAAAGAGTTATTCGACACAATAATTAAAGATGGTTCGAACTGTTGAAAGATTATGAGTCAGTGATTGATTATCAATCTGGGCAAATGATTATAGTCTTTGGGGTTCTGAGCGAGAATCTTTATGTGTTTTACGACCGACAATCATGTGATTAATCTTATCAAATGATGAGTAGTTATTGGCTGAGCTAGAAACTAAATTGATGTTTAATCAGCAAATTTGTGAGGCTTTGTATGGTCGTAAATGCCGAACGCCATTGTATTGGACTGAGCTCAGTGAAAATAAGATACACAGAGTCGATTTGATCAGAGAAACTGAACAGAAAGTGAAAGTGATCCGTGAAAGTTTGAAAGTAGCGTTAGATCGACAAAAATCTTATACGAACTTGAAACGGAAAGATATAGAGTTTCAGATCGGAGATAAAGTTTTCTTGAAAGACTCACCGTGGAAGAAAATATTAAAAGGAAAAAAAAAAAAAATTTTTTTTTGGTTCCTTGGTTTTTAAAAAAACCCAAAATTTGTTTTAAAAATTATTTTTTTAAAAAAATATTTAAAAATTTTTAAAAGTTTAAAATTTGTTTTTTTTGAAAACCAAAAAAATTGAACCTTTTGGGTTTTAAAAAGAATTAAAAGTTTAAATTTGTTTTTTTTAAATTTTGAAAAAAAAAATGGGTTTTTGGGAAAAAAATTTTTAAATTTTTTTGGAAATTTTTAAAAAACCAAAAAAAAAAAAAACCTTTTGGGGGAAAAATTTTCCCAAAAAAGGGGCCCCCTTTTTGGGGTTTTTTTTCCTTTTAAATTTTAAAAAAAAATTTTGGGTTAAATTTTTTAAAAAAAAAATTTAAGGGGTTTTAAAGAAAAACCCCCAAAAAAAAAATTTAAAATTAATTAAATTTTTGGGGAAAATTTATGGTTTATGTGATTTTTTAATTTAAATTTAAAATTATTGGGGTTTTTTTTAAAATTTAAATTAAAAATTGGGGGAAAAATTTTGGGGAAAATTATTTTTTTTTTTTAAATTAAAATTAAAAAAATTTTTTTGGAAATTTTTTGGGAAATTAATTTAAATTTTTGGGAAATTTTTTTTTTTTAATTTAAATTTAAGTTTAAATTGGAAAAATTTTAATGAAAATTTTTGGTTGAAATTGGTTAAATCTTTGGGGAAAATTTTTAAAAAAAAAAGGGGGAAAGGAAAAAGGGAAAAATTTTGGGAAAAAAAGGGTTTTTTTAAAAAAAAATTTGGAAAAAAAAAAAAAAATTTTTTTCAAAAGGTTTTTTAAAAAAAAACCCTTTTTTTAAAAAAAAATTTAAATTATTTAAAAGGGGTTAAATAAAAAATTTTAAATCCCTTTTTTTTAAAAAAAAAAAAAAAATTTAAAAAAAAAAAAATTTTTTAAATTTAAATTTCAAATTAAAAAAGGGAAAATTTTAAAAAATTCTTAATTGAAAAAACCAAAAAAAATTTTTTAAATTAAAATTTAAAAAATTTTAAAAAAATTGGAAATTTTTAAAAAACCCTTAAATTTTAAAATTTAATTTTTCAAAAAGGGGTTTTTTTGATTTTGGGTTTTTAAAAAATTTTAAAAATTTTGGTTTTGGAAAAATTTTTTTTTTTTTTTTTTAAAAAAACAAGTTTAAAATTTTTTCTTTTTTTTTTTTAAAATTTGGTTTTAATTGGGTTTTCTTTTTAAATTTTAAATTTAAAAATTTTTAATTTTTCCAAAAAATTTTAAAAATTTTTTAAAAATTTTTTTTTTTTAAATTTAATTTTTTTGGTTAAAAACCAAGTTAAAATTTTTTCCTTTTTTTTTAAAGGTTTTTTTTTTTAAAAGGGGAATTCCCCGGGGAATATTTTTGATTTAAAATTTTAAATTTGGGAAAAAATTTGGGAAAAAGGGGGAAAAAAAATAAAATTAATTTAAAATTTAAAATTTGGGAAAAAGGGTTTTTTAAAAAAAATTTTAAAAATTTTTAAAATTTTTTTTTTTAGAAAATTTTAAAATTTTTAAAAAAATTTTAAAAGGGTTTTAAAAATTTGGGAAAAATTTTTAAATTAAAAAAAGGGGGGGGGTTTTGAAAAAAAAAAATTTTTTTAAAAAATTTTTTTCCCCAAAAAAAAAGGGGAAAAAAAAAAAAAAAATGTTTTTAAAATTTTTCTTTTTAAAAAAAAAAAAAAAAAAAAAAAGGGGAAAAAAAAGGGGGGAAAAAATTTTGCTTCTTTTTTAAAAAAAAGGGGGGAAAAAAAAAATTTTTTTTTTTCCTTCTTGGGGAAAAAAAAAAGGTTTTTTTTTTTTAAAGGTTTTGGGGTTTGGGTTTTGCCCAAAAAAAAGGGTTGGTTTAAGGGTTTTGGGGTTTTTTTTTTTTTTTTCCATTTTAAAAACCTTTTTTTTCCCCAAAAAAAGGGGTTTTTTTTTGTTTTTTAAAAAATTTTTTTTTTTTTAATTTGGATTTTTTTGGGGTTTTTTTTTTTTTTTAAAAAGTTTTTTTTTGGAAAATAAAAAATTTTTTTTTTTTTTTTTTTAAAAATTTTTTTAATTAAAAATTTTTTTTTTTTAAAAAATTTTTTTTTAAAAAAAAAGGGGTTTTTTGGTTTTTTTTAAAAAAAAACCTTGGAAAATTTTAAAATTTTGGGAATAAAAGGGGGGAATTTTAAAATTTTTTTCCTATTTTTTTTTTTTTTTTTTAAAAAAAGGGGAAAAAAAAAAAAAAAAAAAAAAATTTTTTTTTTTAAAAAAGGTTTTTCCCCTTTTGGAAACCCTTTTTTTGGGAAAAAAAGGGAAATGGGTTTTTTAAAAATTTTTTTTTTAAAATTTTGGAAAAAAGGGAAAAAAATTTTTTTTTTAAAAAAATTTTTTTGGCAATTTTAATTAACTTTTATTGGGGTTTTTAAAATTTTTTTAAAAGGGGAAATTTTGGGGAAAAAAAAAAAAGGGGGGGGGTTTTTTTTCCCCAAAAAGGAATTTTAAAAAACCCGGGGGAAATTTTTTTTAAATTTAAATTTTTAAATTTAAAAAAAATTTTTTTAAAAAAATTTTTTTTGGCATTTGGCCAATTTAAAAAATTTCCTTTGGGGTTTTCCTTTTGGGAAAAGGGGGAATTAAAAACCAAAAAAATTTCCTTTTTTATTTTTGGTTTTTTTGGTTTTTTGGGGGGGGTTTTTTTTTTTTTGGGGTTTTTTTGGGGTTTTTTTTGGGTTTTTTTTTTAAAATTCCAACCCCGGGGAATTTTTTGGGTTTAAAAATTTTTTTTTTTTGGAATTGGGGAAATTTTTGGGGAAAAATTTTTGGGGAAAAAAATTTTTTGGAAGGGGTTTTTTAAAAAATTTTAAAAAGGGAACCTTGGAAAAAATTTTTTTTTCCAATTTTTTTTAAAAAAAAAAAAGGGGGAAATTTTTTTTGGTTGGGGGGGTTTTAAAAAAAAAAAAAAAAAATTTTTAAATTTTAAAAATTTTTTGGTTTTTTTTTTTAAAAAAATTTTTGGGTTTTGGGGGTTTTGGGTTTTGGGGGGGAATTTTGGGTTCCCCTTTTTTTTTTTTAAAATTTTTTTTAAAAAAATTTAAATTTAAAATTTTTTTTTTTTGGTTTTTAAAAAAAAAATTTTTTTTTTTTTTGGTTTAACCGGGGGTTTTCCCCCCAGGGGAAAAATTTAAAAAAAAAATTTTTAAAAAATTTTAAAAAAAAAAAAAAAATTTTCCCCAAAAAAAATTTTTTTTAAAATTTTAACCGGGAAAGGGGGTTTTTTTGGGGAATTTTTGGGGCCCCCCCAAAAATTTTTTCCAACCGGGTTTGGGGAAATCCCAAAAATTTTTTTAAAAATTTAAAAGTTTAAAAAAAAAAATTTTTGGTTTTTTTAAAAGGGGAAAAAAAAAGGGGGGGGGGGGGGGTTTTTGGGGAAAAAAATTTTGGGGTTTCCCCTTTTTTAAAAATTATTTAAAAAAAATTAAAAATCCAATTTTTTTTGGGGTTTTTAAAAAAACTAAAAAAAAAGGGGGGAAAAAGGGGGGAATTTGGGGGGGGTTTCCGGGTTTTAAAAAAATTTTTAAAGGGCCCCCAAAAAAAATTTGGAAAAATTTGGGCCCGGGGAATTAAAAAAAAAAAGGGTTTTTTCAAATTTAAAAAATTTTTTTTCCCCAAAAACCAAAACCCCGGGGGGAAATTTTTTTAAGGGTTTTTCCCGGGGCCCCGGTTTGGGGGTTTTGGGGGTTTAAAAAATTTTTTTTGGGGGGTTTTTGGGTTTAAAAAAAAATTTTTTGGGGCCCGCCAAGGAATTTTGGGGGGGGGGAAAATTTTTTGGGGTTTTTAAAAAAAGGGGAAAAGCCCCCGGAAGGGGGGAAAAAAGGGGGGGGGGCCCCCCCCCCCCCCCAAAAAAAAATTTTTGGGGGGGAAAAAAAAAACCCCCCCCGGGGGGGGGGGGGAAAATCCAAATTTTCCCCCAAAAAAAAAAAAAAAAAAAAAAAAAAAGGGGGGGGGGGGGAACCAAAAAAGGGGGGGGGGGGGGGAAATTCCCCGGGCCCCAAAAAGGGGGGAAAAAAACCCCCCCCCCAATTTTTTAAAAATTTTTTTTGGCCCCTTTAATTTTTTTAAAAACCCTTAAAAAACCCCCCTTTTTTCCCAAAAAATTTTTTTTTTTAAAAGGGAAAAAAATTTTTTTTTTTTTTTGGGGCCGTAAAATTTAAAAAAGGGGGGGGACCTTCAAAAAAAAACCAAAAAACCCCCCGGTTTCTTGGGTTTTTTCAAAAGGGGAAAAAAAAATTAAAAAAAATTTTTTTTTAAAAAAAAAACCCAAAAAAAAGGGGGGGCCCCGGGGGAAAAAAAAATTTTAAAAGGGAAAAAAAAATTTTTTGGGAAAAAAAAGGGGGGAAACCCAAAAAATTTTGGGGTTTTTCCCTTTTTGGGGGGTTTTTTTTGGGGGGGGGGGAAAAGGGGAAAAAAAAAAAAAGGCCCCAATTTGGGGAAAAAAAGGGGGGGGGAAAAAAAAAAATTGGTTTAAAGGGCCCGGCCGGGCCCCCAAAAATTTTTTAAAGGAAAGGGGTTAAAGGGTTTTGGGAAAAAAAACCCCAAAAAGGGCCCCAAGAAAGGGGGTTAAAGGGGAAATGGGGGGGTTTTTTTTTTGGGAAAGGTTTTTAAGAAAATTTTCCCGGAAGGGGGGTTTTTTCCCCCAGGGAATTGGTTTTAAATTTCCCCAAAAATTTGGGCCCTTTTTACCCTTTCCTTTTTTTTTTAAAAAATTTTTAAAAGGGGGAAAAAACCCTTAAAATTTTAAAATTTTTCCCCGGGCCCAAAACTTTTTTAAAAATTTTGAAAAGGTTTTTTTTTTTTTTAAGGGGGGTTTTTCCTTAATTTTAATTTTTTTGGGGGCCGGGAATTTAAAAAAAATTTTAAAGGAAAAAATTCGCTTAAAAAATTTTTTTTTTAAAAAGGGGTTGGGTAAAAAAATTTTGTTCCCAAAAATTTAAAAAAAAACGGGCCCCTTTTTTTGAGGAAACCCCGGGGAAAAATTGGTTGGGGTTTTTTAAATTTTTTAAATTTTTAAAAACCAAAAATTTTTTCCCAAATTTGGGGGTTTTTTCCCCCATTAACCAAAAAAAATTTTTAAAGGGGGTTTTTTTGGGGGGGGGAAAAGGGGGGAAAAAAGGTTTTTTTAAAGGGTTTTTGGGTTGGGGGTTTTTAAAAAAAAACCCTTTTTTTCCCCCCCGGGGAAAAAGGAGAAAAAAAAACCCAATTTAAAAACCCCTTTTTTGGGAAAGGAAAGGGGGAAAAAAAATTTTTTTTCCCCCCAAAAAAAAAAGGGGGGGGTTTTTTGGGGGAAAATTTTGGGTAAAATTTTGGGGGGGAATTTATTGGAAATGGGCCCCCCAAATTTTTGGGGTTTTTTGGGGGTTTTTTAAAGGGGCCTTTTTTTAAAAAAAAGGGGAAATTTTTGGGGGGAAATTTGGGAAATTTTTAAAAACCCCCCAAAAAAAGGGTTAAAAATTTTTTTAAAAAAGGGGGCCCCTTTTGGTTTTTTTTTTTTTTTAAAAAAAAACCAAACCCCAAAATTAAAGGGAAACCCAAAATTTAAAAATTTTTTTTGGGGGGGTTTTTTTTTTTTTAAAAAAAAAAAAAAGGGGGGGCCCCCCCCAAAAAGGGGGAAGGGAAAACCCTTTTTTTCCCCTTTTAAAAAAGGGGGGGGCCCCCCAACCCGGGCCCAAGGGGGGTTTTTTTTCCCCCGCCTTTTTCCCCCAAAAGGGCCGATTTTTTAAAAGGTTTTGGGTTCCCCGGGGGAAAAGCCCAAAAAAATTAAAAAATTTTTTGGGAAAACCGGGGGAAAAAAAATTTGGCGAAAAATTTTTTTTGAAAGTTTTGGAAAAAAAAATTTTTGGGGAAAAGAAAAATTTTGGAAAAAAATTTTTGGGGTTTTAAAAATTTTAAAGGGGGTTTTAACCAAAAAAAGGGGGGGGGGTTTTGAAAAAGGGTTTTTAAAAAATTTTTTTTTTTAAATTTTTGGGGGAAAAAAAATTATTTTTAAAAAAAAACCCAAAAAAAATTTTTGAAAAGGGGTTGGGGGGAAAAAAAACCCCCGGGGGTTTTTTGGGAAAATTTTAAAAATTTTTTTTTAAAAGGAAAAAAAAAAAAAAAATTTTTAAATTGTTTAAAATTAAAATTTGGGGAAAAAAAAAAAATTTTTTTTTGGTTTTAAATTTAAAAGGAGGAAAAAAAATTTTTTACCAAATTCCGGGAAAAAAAAAAAAATTTTTGGTTTGTTTTGGGGAAGAATTTGAAAAAGGGGGGTTTTTTGGGTTTTTGGTTTTTCCTTTTTTTTTTGTTAGCCCTTTTCAAAAATTTTTTGGAAAAAAAGGGGGGTTTGGGTTTTTGGGGGCCAAATTTTAAACTTTAAAAAAAAGGGGGGGGGTTTTTTTTTTTTGGGGGGGGTTCCTTTTTTTACCAAAAAAATTTTTTTTTTTAAAATTAATTAAATTTTGGGGGGAAAAAAGTTTTTTTTTATTTTTTTGGGGGGTTTTCCCCAAAAATTTTCCAAAAATTTTTTTAAATTTTGGGGCCCCGGGTTTTTTTTTTTTAAAAAAAAATTTTTTTAAAAAAGGGGAAAAGGGTTTTTTGGGTGGGGTTAAAATTTTCCCCCAAAAAAAAAAAAAAATTTTTTTTTCCCCCTTTAAAGTTTTTGGGATTTTGGGGGGGGGGTTTCAAAAATTTTTAAAATTTTTTTAAAAAGGGAAAAGATATTAAAAATTTTTTTAAAAGGGGAAAAGGAAGGGCCCGGGGGCCAAAATTTGGGGGGGCCCCAACCGGAATTTTCCCCCCGGGGTTCCCTTTTTTTTTTTTTTTTTTTTTAAAAAATTTAAAGGGGTTTTTTTGGAAAAATAAAAAGGGAAAAAAGGCCCTTTTTTAATTTTTTTAAAGGTTTTTAAAAATTTTTGGGGAAATTTTGGGTTAAAAAAAAAAGGGGGGAACTTTGGGAAAAAGAGGAGAAAAGGTTCGGCAACAAAGAAATAGAAGGGAAGGGTGAAAGAAGGATGAGATTCGTCCAAGGGAAAAACAATGTGGAAAATGTTTACTTACTGCTCAACACGAGGGAACGAAAAACAAACAATTAGTTGGCACTGAAAGAGGAAGAAATGCTCAGCACTTGGCAAAAATCAATGGGAATTCGACAGCAACAAAGGAGTGATAGGAGAAACGAAATCAACAGGGAAAAAGAAAAAAGAAAAGAATAATTAATTGAAATCGGTTTAATGAACTGGGAGTGACCAACAGAGAATTGAGAGAAAACCCAAAAGAAAGAAGAGATACAGAAGGAGGAAATTCGGCTAGGAGGGAAAGGGATTTGCAGTCAGAAACTAGGGGATTTTTAAGGAGAGAGTGCCAAAATTTTGAAAAAAGAATACTAGTTCAGCACAACCTTTCATCACATCCCTAAAATTGCTCATCAAAAACCTCCTTACCAACCGTACACTTTCCCCACACATCTCAAATTCCTTATTTTCCTCTACCAACCTAGAATTTCCTCCTAACAATCAGCCACACGTCCCCTATACTCCTCAAACACATAATTCTAGTCAACCAAAACTCTTCCATGGCCAAGAAGGAAAAATAAAACACCCACTGCACTCACTAGGATTCGAACCTCAGTCCTCTGGCATAGGTAACACGCCACTTACCCCTTAGACCAGCAGGCTCTTTATGTCATGTTTTGCCCATTTTTTATTTAAAAGCCTACTACCTAGAGATAATGTTTACTCCTTTAAAAAGCAAAACCTTTACGAAAGCCAAAGCTTGAACCCAAGACTTCTCAGACACTACCCAGAACACTTAACCACTGAAGCAGACATTGTAACACCCTAAATTTGGGCCTAGAAGTTTTGGGCCTTGAGCATGGGAGCGGTTGAAGGCAGCTTATAATATTCTGTTGTGCGTGAAAATTTCGTAGTTGAAGGCTTGTTTTAGTGGTTAAGTGTGCTGAGAAGTGTTGGAGAAGTCCTGGGTTCAAACCTGGACTCTAGCAAAAATTTTGGTTTAAGGTGAATCAAACCCTAGGTGTAGTAGGTAGGCCTTAAGAATATTGTTGGAGAAATTGTGACACAAAAAGCCTTGTGGCTTAGTGGCAAGTAGCGTGTGGAGCATTTAAGGGGAGGCATGGGTTCGAATCCCATGGCAAGCAAAGAGCATTTATTTTGCTAACAGGGAGTGTTACATTTAGTGGTATCAGAGCCTAGAGTGCAACAACTCGGCTGTGGATTGGGTTTTCAAAGGTTGAATTTCAGAAAATTATTTTCAACCACGTAGTCTATTTGAAGTATTTCTCTTAAAAAGTGTGGCACACTGAGTCTCCGGCGTCAAATTCGTAAGTCTTCTGAATACTTTTGTCTGTTTAGAAATTGAAATAATGTGGATTCCTTAGATATTGGTTTGAATTTAAATTTGGTATTTATTTTATGTGGATGTGATGTTTGGATATAGAAATTGTATATATATATGTGATAAATATGTGTCTGCTTTAGTGAATAAATGTTGTATGTATGAGATGTTTCAATTTCTAGTTGAAATGTGATAGTGATAGTAGGATCAGAGTACGTAGCGGTAGCGTAGTGGGTAGATGTTACACGACTACCCTGTTAGATGGAAATTTCGGGGACGAAATTTCTTTAAGGGAGGTAGAGTTGTAACACCCTGAATTTGGGCCTAGAAGTTTTGGGCCTTGAGCATGAGAGCGGTTCAAGGCGACTTATAATATTCATTGCGTGAAAATTTAAGTAGTTGAAGGCTTGTTTTAGTGGTTAAGTGTCTTTGAGAAGTGTTGGAGAAGTCACGGTTCAAACACGGAATCTAGCAAAATTTTGGTTTAAGGTGAATCAAACCACAGGTGTAGTAGGTAGGCCTTAAGAATATTGTTGGAGAAATTGTGACACAAAAAGCCTTGTTGCTTATTGGCAAGTAGCGTGTGGAGCATTTAATGGGAGGCATGGGTTCGAATCCCATGGAAAGCAAAGGGCATTTATTTTGCTAACAAGGGGTGTTACAGACATGCATTTGTGTCACTTTCTTGCACAATTAAACATTTTTGTGCAACCTCCTAACTGTTCCCATGCTAAAGACCTAATACTTCCAGGCCCAAAATTTCGGGTGTTACAATTCTCTAAAAATAAGTTTGGGGGAGTTCAAAAAAAGTATGAAATGCTCAAAAAAATTGTACTACATGCAGTAAAATGCTTGTGAAAAAAAAGAAAAAGAACAAAAAAAAAAGAGCACATATACTTGAAAGAAAATAGATGTACAACAGAGCATGTGAAAGCAAAGTATGTTGGTGTGTTGAAGGTAATTATTCTGAAGGTCCAATTGAAGCTGAGTTTAGGGTTTTTAGCCTAAAGTTATCTATCTTTTACCTACCCCTAGCCTAGCCACATTACAACCTTTTTAAAGACCTATTGATTCAAGTTTCTATTCTACCTACATTAGTGGAGAGAAATTGCTATGTTCAACATATAAAGGCATAAGTTAAAACTTAATGATTGCAACTTAATCTTGAATAAGGGAAAAAAATCAAATTTGTAGGGATTTAACATGTCTTCATTTGGAATCATTTAGTCTATTTTTTCTATCATAATAATGATTGAGATTAATTTGAATGATATGTATACTTAACTAGCGTAAATCTCAAAATTCTTGTTCTTGAGCATAAGTATACTAAAATCATAATTTTGGGAAGAATGCTATTCTAAAGGAACTTTTCAAAAGTGTTTCCGAGAAATTCTTTTCAAATTTTTTCATTACTTGGGATGAGAAATGAATTAAGTTTGGGGTGTGGAAACACGAAAATATACACACTTTTTCATGCTCTTTTTAACTTATATTCATGCAGTTCCGGTAAAATTCGTGTCGAAAAATAAATAATAATTATAAAATAATTAAATTGCATTCAAATTATGAACATGTTTAATTTTAATTAATTTTATATCAAATTTTGATTAATTTTGATTATTTTCGGTAGATTTGCACAAAGGGCAAAAAACGGCTTGGCAAACACTGCTAAAAGTACAAAACTGAGAAGCAATTTTGAAGCACCAAGGAAAATTAACTTTTTAGCCTATGATGGTCCAAATTATGTGTATTAATTCATAATATAATTAATTTTAATTATAATCCAATTTAATTTGGGTTAAATAAATTATTGTTAATTAATTATGAAAAGGGGCCTAGTTGAACTGAACCGAAAAAACTGATCCAACCGAACACTGGGTAGCCCAAAACCGTGCCACATGCTGAACCAAGCAGTTTGCTTGGCTGATTATTTGGCTTGCAAAATGACCCCTGAAGACTCTTCAAATTTCATTCAAACCCCTCCACTATTTATGTCCTTCTAGATTTTCCTTTACCTCAAAATAGCATGTTTGAAATCTTCAAACATGCCACATGTGTGGCCGGCCATGTGGGGAGTCTTTGGCTGCTGATTTTGGATATTTTTAGCAGCCTTCTCAACCTATAAATACCCCTATTGGCTACTCACTTCAAACACATCTCAAAACCATTCATTCTTCACTTCTATCTCACTTTTCTCTCTTCATTGTTCTTCATTTTCTTCCCCTATTCCCTTGCCGATTTCACCTCTTGAAAAAGATTCATTCAACCACCATTTGGAGCAGCATTTGAGTGTTCATGCAAGCCTTGGTTCAACAAGAAAAAACAGAGAAGGAGGAGCGGAGGAACTAGTCAAGCCTCGGAGAAACATTGGATTTGATTCTTGTTCCTTATCCTTTTAATTTTATTGTTGTTGTTATGTAAATGTCTATGAATATTTCTGATGTTGATATGCATAATTTAATTATATGGCTTAAATTTAATTCCTGTTAGATTGATTGCATTTTGTCTGCTTGAGTTATTAAAATTGTGTTTTTGTTGTTATAGGCCTCGGTAAGATGTTTGATTAAGTAAAATCATGACTAAGTTATTCTTGCATTACAATTGTAAGGTAAATAATGAATTATTTATTTAAATGGATTGAAATTGTAATTAATTGACGCGATACTTAATTAGTGCATACTTAATCATCTAAGGTAGCTAAGGGTTAAATTAGCAACGGTATCTAACGATACATTAGCCTTGCATAACTTGCAAGATTATTGTGATTAAACTGTTTCAAGGTAGAAATACATTGTTACCTCACGTAATCTTTTATGTGCTTATGAGATTGAATTAATTGCTTGAATTGACATAGAGATATGTACAATAGATTATTTTCATTTCATAAGTACGTATGCGCATTAACACATTTGCTTATTAAAATTTGTTTAATCGGTTGAATTGACATAGAAATATAGTCAAGAGATAAATGGATTTTGGTAGGTAAGTATGTTCATAAGTTAGCAAATTGCCGAGTTGCCGGAGTTTATTCGTAACAACATAAACATGAGTTTAATACATATAAGTTAAGAAACGTAATTGATCTAGCACAATTATGTCATCTTGATTAAAATAATCTTTTGAAATCGTGCATTGGAACTTTTATTTTATTTGTATTTATTTTACTTTGTTAAAATCCTAGTTTTTATTCACCTCTTCGATTCAAAATATTTTTTTCTTCACCAACGTGTTTTTAAAATTGCATTCATAAATAATTCTTTTCACAGTCCCTGTGGGTACGATAACTCGATATTTTCTTGTCACTTTATTACTTGTTGCGATTGTGTACACTTGTACATTTTCGTCATTCCAGTAGTGGAACAAACTACAAAAGATGGGAGTAAAGAGAAGCATATAGAAGCAAATTCATCTAGTAAAACCAATACAAATGCCAAGGCAAAGCAACCTCAAGAAATAGAAGGAAGGCCACCGCCATCTTTTCCCCAGTGTTTCCAAAAGACGAAGCAAGATGTTGAATTCAAGAAATCTCTGGAGGCCTTGAAGTAACTACACATCAATATACCTTTGGTGGAAGCATTAGAACAAATGCCTAACTATGTGAAATTCATGAAAGATATCCTATCCGATAAGAGAAGGTTAGGGGAGCTTGAAGTTGTTGCACTTACTGAAGGGTGCACAACAATGCTGAAGAACAAATTGCCACCAGAATTAAAAGATCCAAGGAGTTTCATTATACCTTCCTCTATTAGAAATCATTATGCAGGCAAAGCATTATGCGATTAGGTGCAAGTATCAATCTAATGCCTATGATTGTTTTCAAGAAACTTGGGATAGGAAAGGCAAGACTTACTACAGTTACACTACAACAAGCTAATAGATCATACGTCCATCCAGAAGGTAAAATTGAAGATGTACTTGTAATACCTCTAACCCATATTTGTCGCCGAAATAGAGTTACAGAGCATTACCATAAAATCATAACTTTAAAACATACATTTAGCACCTCTACATAAACATGGCATAATTCATACATATACATGCAAAACATCACTTAATTGAACCCTCGAAGCCTTAGAAACACTTTAGAAATGATTCGAGATTAAATCAGAAACATTTGGAACATTTAAGAAAAAGTTAGAAAAATTGAACTGCAGCGGTCACATGGTTGAGACACTTAGAAAAATTGAACTGCAGCGGTCACATGGTTGAGACACACACCCGTGTCCCAAACAGTGTAACAATAGAAATAGGGACACATGGCCATGTACCAGCCTATGTCCCTACTCGTGTAACTCTCTGAGTTCGGTCACATAGCCAAGCCACATGCCTGTGTGCCAGGCCGTGTAACACTAGAAATGGCCTCACATGCCCGTGTGCTAGGCCGTGTGCTATGCCGTGTAACTGCCTGGCTTGAATGCGTTTAAAACCTCTAACGGACACACGGCTCTTTCGTATGACCATGTGTCACACACGGTTGAGACAGACGCCTATGTCATTGGCCGTGTGGACATGAAATTGGAAAAAATCAAGCCATTTCCATACCAAACTAAATGTGTACCTACAAGCAATTTACCCCCCATGAACAACGTATAAAAAACATTCCAAAACATGCATAAATTGACCAATTCAAATGACCAAATCCATTCAACCAATATGACGTATAAAGAACCTCAATCTCAATCAAACAAACTTACCTAAGCATATGCATTACCACATTTAAAACATACTCAACTAATTCAATATCATCTTAAAGCATACCACAATTGAGACCATAAGTAACTCAACATAACAAACCATTTTAATGTCCTAAAAACAATCAACCAATGTGCTCATCGTGGACACCGCAATTATATCCAACAATAAGAACTAAAACATGTAAACATTAATCCATTTCTAGCATAGCACTTGATTTACTCACAAGCCAAAACAAATCACAAGTGTTTAATTTCACACCATTCTAATTGTACTAATAAGATACCTATTTACAATCTTAATAAAGTACCTAACAACTTAGTTTAATATATTGTCATATTGTACCAAAATAGCCTATATAGCCATATATACATGCCACAGCCCTAAGAGACACAACAACTACCAACACTAATGAATAGTGTAAGCCGAAAGTCTATCTTCCCAAAAGTTAGCAACAACAATATATAAAAAAATCCGAAAAAATGAATAAGCTTATAGGGCTTAGTAAGAACATAACATATCATTAAACTTAACAAAAATTGAATAAAACTCATATTTTACTCAATTCAATGTTACTGGAGTGTAAACTGGGGCATGTACATGTCATTCAGAGGTATTGAAGTACAAACAGGGGCAAGTATGTGCAACTCTTGGGTACCGAAGTACAATCAAGGGCATGTATGTGCAATTCAGGGGTACCAAAGTACAATTAGGGGAAAGTATGTGCAATTTAGGGAATAATTAACTATAAGCATTTAATTATATAACTATAATGTAAAAAAATACAAGTAGAAATTCAATTGCATATTGAAATACTATGAACTTACATTGACAACTAGAGCGTAGAAATATGATCGAGCTAATCCTTGATTTTTGTATTTCCTCGATTTAGATCCGATTAAGATTTATCTTGATCTAAATAAATAATTATATTCAATCAAGTGTTTCAATCAATCTCAAACACTCAATTAAATCCATAAACCATATTTATGCATAATTCAATTTTGCCCCTAACATTTTAACTTTTTACAATTTAGTCATTAAACTCGTAATTTAAAATCTAAGTATTGTCATCCTTATTTCATGCTAGCTAAATTCATTAGGGACCTATATCCACCCATATAAACCATTATTTTCACAAATTTACCATAAATTTTACTACTTTTAAAAATAAGTCCCTAAATGACATTTTTATCAAAAATAACTTTACAAAACTTATTTATTTATCAACAAGGACTCATAGTCTTTCATTAAACATCAAGATTCATGTAAGAATAATAATGGAAAAACTCTAAATCTTTAACAATTTTACAAATTGATCCCTGGGCTAGTTAGATTAAGCTACAACGATCCCAATAATATAAAAATCATTAAAAACGGAATCAAAAATCACTTACATGCACCACCTAAGCTTGCTGAATCAAGAAACCCTAAGAATGGCTATTTCTCTTTCAAATTTCACTGGTTTAAGCATTTGAGAAGGATAACTACATTTTGTTTTCTTTAATTTTGAACTTATTTACTCATTTACCCTTTTAACCTTTAAAATCATTCAAAATTTCACTAATACCTTATCCATGAATGTCCACTAACTCTTCAACTGGTCTATTTACCATCCATGTCCCTTAAATTAAAATTCCAAAGCTATTTAACACCTTTAACTAATAAAACTATACTTTTACACCTTTCACGATTTAGTCCTTTTTACGCAATTAAGCATGCAGACATTAAAATTTCTTAATGAAATTTTAATACGACCTTAGTAACATCTCCTAGAAAATAAAATAATAATTTAATTAATCATATTTGTGGTTCTGAAATTACTCTTCTGATTTTACTGAAAATGGGTTGTTACAGTACTACTAAGAGTTGAAAAGTTCATTTTTCCCGAAGATTTTATTATTTTGGAATGTGAAGTAGATAAAGAGGTACCCATAATACTTGGGTGACCTTTTTAGCAACTAGTAAAGCATTGATTGATGTGCAGAAAGGTGAATTAACCATAAGAATTAATTATCAGCAGTTGACATTTAACATGTTTGATGCTTTAAAGTGTATAGACCCAGATGAAGAATGTCATGTTATTGAATTTGTTGACATTATAATTTAAGAAGAATTTGTAGAACATATGCACAACAATTTTGATGTAGACTATTTTGAATTAAATGAAACAAAATTGACTAAAGAATCTGGAGAATTGATGGAAATTTAGCAATTTGGAAATGGATTCAAGAGGAGATTTGAATCATTAGACTTATCAGGTCAATCTTTCAACCCTCCTCGATTGTCAATAGAAGATCCACATGTGCTGGGTTTAAAGCCATTACCAGTGCATTTGAAGTACGCCTATTCTGTAACAGCCCGCTTTAGACCCTATTCGGAACAGTGGTTTCGAGACCACGAATCTAAATCAGAAAAATTTTTAAAAATTACATTTTGTGTTTATTATGTGCGAATTTATATCCATGAATTTTTCGTGTTTTAATTTTGTTGTTTGAGTGCCCGATTTAATAAAATGGCTTAATTGCGTAAAATAAAAATTTGATGGTTAAATGTGAAAGGGCCAAATTATTGTTGTCTTTTTAATTTGAGGTATTTATAATGAAATATTACCATATTTAAAGTGATGGACAATTGAAGACATGGTTTATAATGGTTTATTATTTTATAACCAAGGTTAAATAGGTAAAATGATAATAATGTTATAATAATAAAACAAAACAAAATCAAAACCATGTGTTCATCTTTCCTACATGACTAAATATGAAAAATAAAGAAAGAAAAATAAATATTTAAGGTTCGGCCATCGTTGAAGCTTGATTAAGGTATGTAACTAGCTTGATTTTTGATAATTTTTACGTTTTTGAGATTGTTGCAGTGTAATGTACAAAGCCCATGCTTGAATTTCTGATTTTGATAATTATTTTGAGTTATTCCATTGATGAACAATTGAGCTTTGTGATGTTAGACAATGAATTATGAGAGATATGTTTTGGATTAATATATTTTGTATTGGAATTTTTGATGAAATTGAGTAATTAGGGATAAATTACAAAAATAATAAATTGAGGGACTAAAATGTGAAATAAATGAAATGTATGGTATGAGCATGGGTAACATTCGACCTAAGCATGGTGTGTGCAAATTTTGCATGTTTTGTGTTGTGCAATTTGCACTAAATTGTAAAAAAGTCTAAAATGTTAGGGGCAAAATGGTAATTTTCCCATTTATGTTTTTTTGGACTAAATTGAATGAAATTATGTTTTCTTGAATTTAATTTGAATATATTTAGATCAAGAACTAAAGAAATCAGATTTGGATCAGGGGAAAACCAAAGTTGTCGAATAATCATTCTGTTCTGTTTATCGTTGTCCGATGTAAGTTTATAAGCAAATGATGTTGTAAATTTTAAAAAAAATATGAGTTATATATGCTGAAATGAATTATGTGAAAGTATATATGTGGTAGCCGAATGTGTGTATGCTTGGGAGCTATGTTTAAAAACTGAATTAGGCTGAGATGCGACGTCCAAAAGCCCCGTACGAACCTTAGAAATAGCTAGGATAAATATGTCATGACATAGGATTTCTGATATGTGATTACGTGTAAGACCACGTCTGGGATGTTGGCATCGATATGTGATTACGTGTAAGACCACGTCTGTAACACCCCAAACCCGGCCTGGACATCACGACCGAATCTGGCGATGTCACATTGAAGTGTTTTTTGTAAAGCGTGAAATCATTTAACAAGCCCAATGCTTATTTAGCCTCCTTGTGTGAACTAGAAAATGATTTTTAAAATTTGCATCACTATTAAAAAGTATTCACTTTAAAACTTATTAATTCAAAAATCTCGTTTATTGCAGAAGCTTTTGAAATGGTTTTGCTTATTCATGGTATTTTGGTAAATCATGCACATCTTTTGAAAACCGGCATCCTACTACTAGCATATATAAATAAAAAAATAAATAAAACCCAAAAATTAAAAATTATAGAGGCCTTATTAAATAATGAAACCCAAAATAAAATCCTAATTATAATATTAAAGGAAACTTCGTTGGGTGGCCACCTTTGAGTCCTCCATCGTCTCGATCCATCTAAGCCTGAGGATTTCCTGCACAATTAACAAATGGGTGAGTTTTTGAAAACTCAATGTGTGAAATCATATAATCAGAGTAAACACAATTTAGGCCTAAGCCCTCAGTTTTAGTCAGAGGCCTTAGCCCCTCTTTTAATACCAGTAATAGTCTAGACCTGAACCCATTTCAGTATCAGTGGCAGTCTGGGCCTTAGCCCATTTTAGTACACTACGCAAACACAGAATCCTACCCAATCCATCTGCTACACACCATCTCCATACCAGCCCTACACACCATGTGGGGATAAAATTGACCCACCCAACCCTACACACCAAGTCGTACCAATTACGGCACTAAAATAGTATTTGCAATAGAGCTACAAGTAATAGGCTTATAGCGTTTCAGTACACTTCCTCCAAAATCATAAATCCCACCCCATGCAATGTTACATGATATAAATGTACATATAGTAAAAATGGCATGCTTAAACAGTCATACATCACAGAGGGTTAAACTGTCATCTTACCAAAAATAAGGGTCCAGGTACACTTACCGGCCCAACAGTAGGTCCATAGTCGTCTTGGGCGACTCGTGCAACCTTAAAAGTCAACTGATGATAATGGGCCTACGACCCATATTGCAGGCCCATGTGGGCCCACACGTTCGTATGGCCTACATAGCCCAAATTGACCTTAGTCATGTGATTTAAAAAACCTAGCCCAATAATAACCACACTTTTATGTGATTGATTCGGTGTGGGGCCCATAGGCCTATTGGGCCTACATGGCCCAATTCAGCCCATGAAAATGTTCATGGCCATCTCATCGACCACACGGCCAGGTATTGTCACACAGCCTGCCACATGGGCTCCTATATGCCCGTGTGGTGTCGTCAACCCACTTTTTCGGCTTTTCAGCCTTTCAACTTTTCGGTTCTTCAACCTTTGCAGTTTCACATCCAATGGCAGTGTTACACACACCTGTTGATGAGAGGACACCAATATTCACGTAATCCAACCTAAATCCCATTATGACCCAATGTCAGCCCTTAATCACTAGGGTTAGCCACCCTCTTATGAATGCTAAATCCCCAATAGTACATATCACTTACCTTGATTAAGCGAGTAGGGTTTATCCTCCTTTAACCAGTAATCGCCTACTTTTTGGAAATGTTCTACATTAAATCATAATTTTGTTAAATGACACCCTAAATGAAAACCACTTGAACCAATTGAACCACTTACTGAAATGTAAAACTACAAGTGGAGGGTAGTAGCAATTGGTCCACAAACAAAACACCCTAAACTGAGGTACAAGATAGTTCAGTCACCCCTGACAGTACCCGATAGAAAATAGCCAATGTTAGAGGGGAAAAGAAGAACTATTAATAAGGAACAAAGAGAACAACACCTACACATAAACCTAAAATGGGGTATTCATCTAACCCCAAATAATGAATAGAGAAGAAAGCCGAAGAATGACATGATGAGGAGAAAAGAGAAGTTTAGAGTAGTTACCCCCAACACCAAGACACAAGAGGTAGAGAGATGGATAGAGTGGTGAGGGGTTCGACAACTAGAGAAAAGAAAGGATGTCCGACACAACCAATGGCAAAGGCAAACCAGAAGAAAATCGAAAATAGAGGGATAATAAGAGAGGGAACCTATTCGGCCAAAAGTAACACAATGCAATGTCAAATTCGAAAGTGATGAGGAGAGGGAAGGAGAATGGGAGAATCAGCCTAAATACCTCGACTAACCTTTTGAAAGAATTTACCAAGGAAGAAAGGAGGAGAAAAGGTAATCGGTCATCCAAAAAAGTAAGGAAAAAGAGCAAACCTGAAATGAACTCAATTGCGCAAAAAACCAAAGAAAGGAAACAAAGCACTCCCCAAGATAGAATTTGGCCACCAGAGGAAAAGAATCGAAAAACAATATCAATCCTACACTGACTGCCAAACCAAACTTTGCCAAAATTGAGAATCCTAATTTGGCACACCTATTTTTCCACCCTTTTCAAACTCCTTAAATTCCTCCCCTTAACACTCCTAAAATCTCTCAATATTATCCTACCTAACCACATCTCCAACAGTTGAATTTTTCTGTAAAAGAACTCCCGAATTTTGTTTATCCTTCCACACGCTAAACACCTCCCCCAACATCCCTACACAATCAAAATACTAAGTGCTAGAGTTCAAACCCGGCAAGACTCTTCTCCGAATTCGAACTTGCTTGATTTTCTCCTCAATTTCCTCCCATCCATCTCTTCAAATTCGGCTAACAAAAACCCTATTCAAATTTGTTCAAACTCATGGTGTTTTGGTCAAACACAACTCTCTTCCATGGCCACCAGCAAAAATAATCTCCATTTGCACAAGCTTTAAGGTTCGACCATCATTGAAGCTAGATTAATGTATGTAACTAGCTTGGTTTTTGATAATTTTTACGTTTTTGAGATTGTTGCAGTGTAATGTACAAAGCCCATGCTCGAATTTCTAATTTTGACGAATATTTTGAGTTATGCCATTGACGAATAATTGAGCTTTGTGATGTTAGATGATGAATTATGAAATATATGTTTTGGATTAATATATTTTGTATTGGAATTTTTGAAGAATTTGAGTAATTAGGGCAAAATTGCAAAAATAATAAATTGAGGGACTAAAATGTGAAATAAATGAAATGTATGGACTTGTATGAGCATGAGTAACATTTAGCCTAAGCATGGTGTGTGCAAATTTTGCATGTTTTGTGTTTTGTGCAATTTGGACTAAATTGTAAAAAGTGTAAAATTCAGGGTAATATGGTAATTTTCCCATTTATGTGTTTTTGGACTAAATTGAATGAAATTATGTTTGGATGAGTTTAATTTGAATATGTTTAGATCAAAAACTAAGAAATCAGATTTGGATCGAGGGAAAACCAAAGTTGTCTAATAATCGTTCTGTTCCGATTATCGTTGTCGGAGGTAAGTTTATAAGCAAATAGATGTTGTAAATTTTAAATAAATATGAGTTATATATGGTAAAATGAATTATGTGAAAGTATATATGTGGTAACAAAATGTGTATATGCTTGGGAGTTATGTTTACAAACTCGATTAGTCCGAGATACGACGTCCGAAAGCCCTGTACGAACCTTAGGAATAGCTAGGATACATATGTCATGATATAGGATTTTCGATATGTGATTATGTGTAAGACCATGTCTAGGACGTTGGCATCGATATGTGATTACATGCAAGACCACGTCGAGACATTGGCATCGATATGTGATTACGTGTAAGATCACGTCTTGGACGTTCGCATTGATATGTGATTCTGATATGTGTGTGCGAGTAAGACCACGTTTAATATGTTGGCATCGATATGTGATTTTGATATGTGATTACGAGTAAGACCACGTTTAATACATTGGCATCGATATGTGATTCGATATGTGTGTGCAATAAGACCACGTTTAATACGTTGGCATTGATATTTGATTTCGATATGTGTGTGTGAGTAAGACAATGTTTAATACATTGGCATCGATATGTGATTCCGATATGTGTGTGCGAGTAAGACCACGTTTAATACATTGGCATCGATAGGTGATTCCGATATGTGTTTACTAGTAAGACCCTATCTGGGACAGTGGCATCGATATGTAATTACATATAAGAGCACGTCTGGGATGTTGTCATTGTAAGATACGTGCAACTATCCGAGTATCCCATTTAATTCCAAATGATTCAACAAGCAATGTTAAGTAAAGACTGAATACGAAATCTAATTAAAAGGTACAGGTATGTGTTAGCTAATGTATTGAAATTAAGGTAAGTTTTGGTATTTGATGTGATGATATGAATCATGTTATAAAGTTGGTTATATGTATATTCAATGTAAATCTATATTCGGGAAAATGATATAAGTATGTGATATTAAAGTGTGAAACATGTGTATACATATATGAATGTGCATATATATTCGTCTATATGATGATATTATGACCTTGGAAGTAAATAATAACTCTGATAATGGATATATATGTATTTTGGCCAAGTTAAAGTTGATACATGAATGTATATGTTGTATATGAATTTGCAAGTTTAAGATTAAATGTGATTATGATAGCATGAATTGGTTTAGTTAAATTGAGTTGATTATGTCATTGAAATGTTTATTTTCTTATGACTTACTAAGTTGTGATGGCTTACTGTGTGTGTATGTTTGCTTGCTTCTATTTTATAGATTTTGGAGACTAGTTATGGGCTCGGCGATCCTCAACGAAGTCTGATAGACTATCGTCTATTTATCAGTATTTTTAAAAGCTAAATTTCAAACCTATGGCATGTATAGGCTATACTACTTTTTAGATATGTTTTAAGTGTTGTATATAATATGCCAAGCAAAGATGGCTAATTTGATATATAAATATTTGCTATCTTGATCATGGTTCTTGTGTGTACTAAGTTTGGTTTGTATGCTATGCTCAAATGATGATTTTATTTGGTTTGGTTGGATCGGCTATGATATATATATAAGTATGAATTATGCTTGATATGTTACCTATTGTTTAATGATTCAGCTATGTCTTGTATTTGATAGTAATGATTTAATTTGGTTGATGAGTGTATTCAGTTAAATGTTGAATTTAGGTAATGAAATTATTAAATTGATGATTCGGAAATGTTATGTATATATATATGTGGAGCATGTTTTATTTAGTTTTGCTATGTATTTTGGTAACAAGGTGATTCGGTTATGGCATGTGATAAAAGTGAGTTCAATATGCTTTCAATAAGTGAAGAGCAAATTAATCATGATTCGACACTTATATATATATATATAAGCATATGATGTGTTGGTTGGATATAAATATTTATATGTGCTTAACAAAACATGTAATTATTGAATTGGTATTGAATATGACCTTTGTTATTTTGCAAGATAAGTGATATTAACATGTTTAGATTCGGTTTTGGTATTTTAAGCATTAAACAAGTGTTTGCTATGTTACATGTATATATATACATATTTGTGATGTGTTTGACGTGAAATGAAAATTATGGTTAATATATGGATTTGATTCTATGTGAGATTACATGCACGTAATGTTATTGAGTAAAGTTGAAAGTGGACATTTAAATAAACATAAGTAATAAGTATTGATAGCGTGATTTGTAACAAGTAATAAATATTTATAATGAAGATCAAACCTAGACTAACTATTATCACGATGAAAAGGCAAGCACACCTATCGAATAATAGTATAGTAATGGCAAGACCAGGATATCGTACCCAAGGGAACCAAAAGTACTAGTAATGGCTGTCTTTTTATTATCTAGCCTAAAAATAATGGGGTTTTGTTTTAATTAACTAATTAAACTAAGAACGTACAGAGAAAAGAATTGGGGGATTGCATTTGGGAAAATCAATTAAATGAAGACAATACCTAAGGAAAAATCCACCTAGACTTTACTTGTTATTCTGGCTCCGAATCGGACGATTTATTCATTCAACTTGTTCCATAGAGATCCCTAAGTTATGTTATTATCCCTATTCAAGACTAATAACGTCTAATCCCTAGATTAAATAACTGTGACTTTTCTCTAATTAACACTCTAGGGTTGCATTCACTCGATCTATGGATCCCTTTATTAGGTTTCACCCTAATCTTGCAAAATCTTGTCACCCTATTTCTAGGCGTGCAATCAACTTCACTTAATTATGAAAAAGTACTCTTAGAAAGGGTCTATTCCTTCTCTGAATAAGAGCATGTCTTGAATCAGTATCCTGGGATATCAAAACAAGAATTAGGATCACATAATTAAGAACAAGTTAAATATTTATCATACGATTCAGAAAATAATAACAAGATTCATCTTAGGTTTCATTCCCCTTAGGTATTTAGGGGATTTAGTTCATAACTAAATAAGAAAACATCTTAGAAGAATAAAGAATACAACACATAAAGAAAACCCAAAACTGCTGAAGGGAAATTGAGGGGAGATTTTTAGTCTTGATGATGAATCCGGCTTCTAAGATAGATCAATCGGCTTTCTTGGGGTAATTCCTTACCTCCCTTCTCTATCTCCCTTTTTCTCCTCCTCTAGTGTGTATTTATAGGCTTTGGAATGCCTAGAAACCCTCAAAAGTGGCCTTTTCTGAATTGGACTTAACTTGGGCTCGGCAAGGACACGTCCGTGTGACACGGCTGTGTGACGTGATTGCCAGGCTGTGTTTGATCCGTTAAATTGCACATGGCCGTATGAATCGGGAAAGCCTTGGTCGACACCCTCGAAAGACACGGGCGTGTGAGCTGCCCGTGTGGCAAGGCTTAGACCTTGTCATCTTCTTTTTTTTGTCCATTTCGTCCTTTTTTTGGCTCGTTTTTGTCTCCTTTTGACTCTTGGTGCTCTCCTGAGTACAAAACATGAAATTAAAGCATTAAGAGCATCGAATTCACCAATTCTAATGAGAAATCATCTATAAAATGCATTAAACATGGGGTAAAAATATTTATAATTTACGGTTTATCAAATACCCCCACACTTAAGCATTTGCTTGTCCTCAAGCAAAATCCTCAACTCATAATCAAAATAAATTCTCCGTAACTTATAATTCTTATCGATAATATCTCAAAATAATCCATAGGTAATCATACATTGAGAATCCAACTAAAAGAACATAAAAGTTTCAAACATTCCAAGTTGAGTATTTAATCATGCAAACATAGGTGTCTCTCCATATCTAAGTAATTACCTTTGATTCAGAATATCAAAGAGTTTCACATCCTCACTAAAGATTCACTCAAATCACTCGAGGTGTTTAAGGACAATAAATGAAACACTCAATAGTCAATAATGAAAAGTCATTACCATAGGCTTGCATGAAAATCAAATCTCCACCACTGTAATTTAAGATGATACATCAATCGAAAGGTCTTTAGAAGGTTGTAATGAGGCTTGGTTAGGGGGTGTGGTCACAAGCTGAAAGAAAGGGTTAGAATCGAGATTGACTTGAAAAGTTGCCTTAACTAGAAAAAAGAGTTAATCTTCACTTGCGTACAACAGAGCTTTTCTCAGAATATGAAATTACAGATATGAATACATAGTTTTTTTTTTAAGAACAAGTTAAATAATATTGACTAAATATTAAGACAAAACATAGCTAGGCAAACCATTCAACTCAAATCTCGACAAAAATAGGGATTAATTTAGGGGATGTCAACAATAATGGGTTAAAGGTTAATATTAAGGGTAATACAAGAATTGGTTTGTTGGGCTCAAGGGGGTTTACTAGGGGTTAATCGTGGAGGTAGGCTTTTCATGGCATGAGTGGGTTAATCCTAAGTGCCTTAATCATTTTGATATATCAAATCAAATGGTGTGGTCTTGACATGCATAATCAAGCAAGTTCTAGAATAACAGTTCAATACTGACGCACTCAAAGCAATAATAAAAGTGAGCATGAAAGGATGAATAGATGCTCAAAAGGCTAAAAAATCTCACAAAAAAATTATGGCTTTTTGATGTTTAGACTCGTGAATTCTAATTCAAAGTAATACATAGACTTGGGAAAACAACCTATAATTTTAATTTCTTAAAAATCAACTTAACATGCTTGATTCTTTAATGTCTTAAAGTTTAAATAATCAATGCATAAATCCCTATGTTTTAATTCAAGATATATCAAACAAAATCATAAATTAATTAAAATTTATCCTAAATATGATATGAGAGTTTTTCATGAGAACAAGGTGATTATTCAGGGATTTTTCTGATAGTGAAATACATACCCCCCAAACTTAAGATGTACATTGCCCTCAATGTACAAAGATAGATGTTAGAGAATAAAAATAAGATAGGGAGAGAAGTGAAACTTCCTGTATGATGAATTCCTCGAACTAGAGTTTTGGAGAGTGACCGGTTTGAGAGTGGAGGAGGATACTCCGGCGGTCGTAGAGGTTCATTAGGCCATAAGTCCTGAGCCAAATGAATATTATATCTAGTGGTAGCTATGGTCGTGGTCGAGCAGGACAAGGCAATCGTGGAGAACCTTCCTCGGTAGAGTTGTAGTTCCTATGTGATGATGAGCTTAGGAGCTCTATATAACTATGATAAAATCAGGAACTTTTTAGGAGATATTTGGAAGAACAAGGACTCAAAAAGAAATAACCAAAAAAAATAAAATAAAAAAATAAAAATAAAATTCTAAAATCTAACAAAAATAAAAATTAGTTACGATAAAAATTAAAAACATAAAATAATAAATAAATATTTCTAAACATCTTCATTGCTAGATGGTTTGTGAGGTGGGACTGGCGATGAGATGTGGATGTGCTGACAAATCTGCTGTAGAATAGCATCTATGTTGTCAAATTGTTGAAAGCACTGCTACTCAAATCAGGTGAGGCGCTCAGAAATGTCAGCATATGAAGCCACCGCATGAACTGGACGAGAGGGTGGCCGGGATAGGGATTAGGAAGTGGAGAAGGGTAGATTTCGGCTAGGGTTTTGAAAAGGGGAAGAAGATGAACAGTGGTTTGCTTATATAGGGGAGGTTCACATGGCCTAGTGCCACGCCCATGTACTTTGAGGGTGAGCCCGTGTTTTTCGAATTTTGTGATTTAGGTCGTGCTTGGCTACTATCCCACGCCCGTGTGTCTTGGGCGTGTATAGAACACGGCCATGTCGCACGGCCGTGTCTAGCTTTGTTCGCTTCTCCCACGCCTGTGTGTTATGGTAGCACGCCCGTGTATTGTTGTACACAGCTGAACGGCATTGGCGTGTCTCACGCCTGTGTCGAAGAAACAGAATCGAGCCTTGTTCCTGGCACGCCCGTGGTTTTCCATTCCCACGCCCATGGTCACTTATGAAGTTCATCCATGGCCATGTCGCACGGCCGTAGGGATGTATCGCATCCCATGTTTTGGGGAAATCATGTACCCTGTTTTCACACGGCCGTATCGTACGGCCGTGTCTCTTCCCCTGTTTGGCCATGGCTTTAGGTACGCCCGTGTGCCTGGCCGTGTGCGCTAAAAAACTTTGCAATTAAAAGATTAAGTTAATGACTCAAAGTGTTAGAAATTAAAAATATGTTAGTGCTCGGGTTGCCTCCCGAGAAGTGCTTATTTATAGTCTAAGCTTGACTCACCTCTCAGTTGAATGATCATGGTGGTTTCAGGAGTTCATACTCCTCATTCCTACTATTAGCCTTGACAAAATAAGGTTTGAGACGGGTATTGTTTACCTTAAAAGTGTCGAACTTGGGGTGACTTACCTCCACCGTACTAAATGGGAAAATACTGAGTACCGTAAGAGGGATTTTCTCATTTGGTGTGGTGTGACAATGTGGGGATCTGCGAGATCTAGTAAGACTTTATCACCAACCTTAAGTTGATTAGGAGAGGTATCGGGCTTGTTTTGGCGTAGTTTTGATTTATCATGTGTTCTTGGTTTGTGTGCTCGCCATTTATCTAGCTCCTCTATTTGAAGCCTTCGTTCCTCATAGGTGTCTTTGTTCGCTACATGATAATAGTGCACTATCTCCGTTATCTTGGTTCGAGGAGGTTCCTGCAAGAATGATTGAATATTAGTTTTGTCATCGACAAGTTTCATAGCATTATATTGAGTCTTAGAGGTTTTGACTGAGTCGCGTGCTTGGAGTGTTACTACGTCGTCTCCTGCACGAAGTGTTAGCTCTCTTGTGCCTACATTAATAATGGTTCTGGCAGTTGCTAAAAAGGGTCATCCTAAAATTAAAGGTACCTCGTTATCCTCATCCATATCTAAGATGACAAAGTCTACTAGGTAAATAAATTTATCAATTTTAACGAGAACATCTTCAATAATACCTTTAGGAAATCTAATTGTTTTGTCAGCCAATTGTATGCTCATCCTAGTCTGTTTGGGTTTATCGAGACCTAGTCTTTTAAACATTTTATACGGCATAACATTTATACTTGCCCCTAGATCAGCTAAAGCATTATTTACAGATAAACCACCAATTAAGCAAGGAATTGTAAAACTCCCTGGATCTTTCAATTTTTTAGGTAGCTTATTCTTTAGAATAACTGAGCAGATTGAATTGAGTTCCACATGCGATGTAGCATCTAATTTTCTTTTATTGCTCAGAAGTCCCTTTAAGAATTTTGTTGAGTTGGGCATTGCGACAGAGCTTCAATAAAGGGTAAGTTAATATGTAATTTCTTTAAGAGTTTGACAAACTTACTGAATTGTTCTTCTATTCTGTCTTTCGTCATCGCTTTAGGATATGGCACACGAGGTTCATAATTCGTACTTACCTATTTAGGATCATCATCATTTACCTCTTCTCGACCTTTGTTCAATGCGTTGTCTTGTTGTAATTCTGGCTCCGGTGCAATGAATCCTTCTTTATTTTGAGTACTAATTGCATTGAGGTGTTCCCTTGGATTAGGTTAAGTATACTTGGTAAGCTACCTTGTGGTCGTTCGGAGATTAGTTTGGATAGCTGGCCTATCTGAGTTTCAAGTCCTTGAATCGATGCTTGTTGATTCTTAAGTGCTGTCTCGGTATTTTGGAAACGGGTTTCTAACACCGTGATGAATTTAGAAAGCATCACTTTAAGGTTTCGTTTCTTCTCTTGTTGATAAGGCGGCTGTTGAAAACACTGAGGATTTTGTGGCTTTTGATTCCCTTGACCACCCTAAGTGAAATTTGGATGGTTCCTCCAACCTGCATTATAAGCATTACTGTATGGGTTATTTTGAGATTGGAAGTAATTGTTACCCATATAGTTGAATTGTTCTTCTTCAGTTGTAGGATTGAAGGATTGGTATTCTGCATGCACACCTCCGCCACTTGAGTCACACCTCATTACTGGATGTACCTGCGTAGAACCAAGTAAACCGTCAATCTTTTTATTGAGAAGTTCTACCTGATTAAAGAGCATGGTGACTGAATCAATGTTATAAATGCCGGCTGTTTTCGTTGGTTTTGTCCTCATAACTTGCCACTGATAGTTATTCAGTGACATCTCCTCTATAAATTCATAGGCATCTTCCGGTGTTTTATTGTTGATGGTTCCGCCAGCAGCTGCGTCAACCATTTGTCGAGTCGAGGGATTCAGGCCATTGTGGAATGTTTGTACTTGAAGCCAAAGTTGTAACCCATGGTGAGGGCACCTTCTCAGTAAGTCCTTGTATCTCTCCCATGCATCGTAAAGTGTTTCTAAATCCATCTGCACAAAAGAAGAGATATAATTACGTAATTTAGCTGTTTTAGCCGGCGGAAAATATTTTAGTAAAAATTTCTCGGTCATTTGTTGCCAAGTAGCGATAGACCCTCATGGTAACGAGTTCAACCACTGTTTAGCTTTGTTTCTCAGTGAAAAGGGAAACAACAAAAGACGTATTGCATCATCAGAAACGCCATTGATTTTAAATGTATCGCAAAATTCCAGAAAGTTCGCTAAGTGAACGTTGGGTTCTTCATCCTGCAAACCATCAAACTGAACAAACTGCTGTATCATCTGAATAGTGTTAGGTTTTAATTCAAAAGTATTTGCAGCTACAGCAGGTCTAACTATGCTAGATTCGATTCCTGTTAAAGAAGGTTTAGCATAATCATACATAGTACGTGGAGCAGGATTTTGATTACCCGCAATTGCGGGAGGTAGCTAATTGCCTTGGTTTTCATCCATCTCGTCGGTTGGGCTTCGAGTATCATCTTCTAGCTCGTTCTCCGTGTATCATAAGCTGCACCTTATTTCTCTTTGATTTTTACGAATTGTACGATCGATTTCTTCGTCAAAAAGTAATGGTCCTGACGGCTTTCTTCTAGTCATAAATTATAAAAATCTACCAAGAGAGAGAAAAAGTAAATTAATAAATAATAAAATAAAATAAAATTGCAAGAAAAATAAATGGCTAATGTAATAAAAATTTAGTGTTCCTAATATTTTAGTTCCCCGGCAACGGCGCCAAAAACTTGATCGCGTGATTCGTAACAAGTAATAAATATTTATAATGAAGATCAAACCTAGACTAGCTATTATCACGACGAAAAGGCAAGCGCACCTATTGAACAATAGTATAGTAATGGCAAGACTAGGATATCGTACCCAAGGGAACCAAAAGTACTAGTAATGGCTGTCTTTTTATTATCTAGCCTAAAAATAATGGGGTTTTGTTTTAATTAACTAATTAAACTAAGAATGCATAGAAAAAAAGAATTGGGGAATTGCTTTTGGGAAAATCAATTGAATGAAAACAATACCTAAGAAAAAATCCACCTAGACTTTACTTGTTATTCTGGCTCCGAATCGGACGATTTATTCATTCAACTTGTTCTGTAGAGATCCCTAAGTTAAGTTATTATCCCTATTCAAGACTAATAACGTCTAATCCCTAGATTGAATAACTGAGAGTTTTCTCTAATTAACACTCTAGGGTTGCATTAACTTGATCTATGGATCCCCTTATTAGGTTTCACACTAATCCAATAAAATCTTGTCACCTTATTTCTAGGCGTGCAATCAACTCCACTTAATTATGACAAAAGTACTCTTAGACAGGGTCTATTCCTCCTCTGAATAAGAGCATGTCTTGAATCAGTATCCTGGGATATCAAAACAAGAATTAGGAACACATAATTAAGAACAAGTTAAATATTTATCATACGATTCAGAAAATAATAGAAAGATTCGTTTTAGGTTTTATTCCCCTTAGGTATTTAGGGAATTTAGTTCATAACTAAATAAGAAAACATCTCAGAAGAAAAAAGAATACAACACATAAAGAAAACCCAAAACTGCTGAAGGGAAATTGAGGAGAGATCTTCAATCTTGATGATGAATCTGGCTTCTAAGATGGATCAATCGGCTTCGTTGGGGTGATTCCTTACCTCCCTTCTCCATCTCCCTTTTTCTCCTCCTCTAATGTGTATTTATAGGCTTTGGAATGCCTAGAAACCCTCAAAGGTGGCCTTTTCCGAATTGGACTTAACTTGGGCTCGGCAGGGACACGCCCGTGTGACAAGGCTGTGTGACACGATTGCCAGGTCGTGTTCGATCCGTTAAATTGTACACGGCCATGTGGGTCAATGGCCAGGCCGTTGTGAAACCTGAAGGCCTTGGTTGACACCCTAGAAAGAAACGGGTGTGCGAGCTGCGCGTGTAGCAAGGCTTAGGCTGTGTCATCTTCTCGATTTGGTCCGTTTTGTCCTTTTTGGCTTGTTTTTTGGCTCCTTTTGACTCTTGGTGCTCTCCTGAGTACAAAACATGAAATGAAAGCATTAGGAGCATAGAATTCACCAATTCTAAAGAGAAATCATCTATAAAATGCATTAAACATGGGGTAAAATTATGTATAATTTACGGTTTATCAAGCATGATTACATTTGCCTAAGGCTTTGTAAAATGACCAAATGAATAGTAATTTAAGTTATAAGGAATCATGATTGTTTTTATGCAAAATAGGTGAATGTGAATGGTTCTATGTACTTTGATGGTTAGATCATTTGGTGTTCTTTTAATATATGTCTAAATTGATACAGGACCTTTTAGTCTTGCGCAATCTACTTAGATGAACTTATAAGTAGACTTGTTTATGATTTAGCCATTTGAAACCGTATATATATAGTAATGTACTTATTCCATGAATGATTTGGTTAAACTTATTATATCCTTATTGTGCCGAATAGAGTTTTTCTAAAAATGATATGTACTTAAATATGTTTACTTTATATAATTCATGTTTGTAATAATTGATTGAATTATTTAATATCTTTGATATGCGCATATGCTATGTGATAAAATGATATATTTGGCACTATTTGCTGATGAATTATATAACTGGATATATGTTTGAAAACTGTTATGTTATGATATGATTCGTAAAGAATTTAAATTAGTTATATATATTAATATTTGATTGTTTTAAGAGTTTGAGCAAGTGTACGCATACGATTATTCGAAATTTGTGTCTTGTTCGGTAATACCTCGTAACCCTATTCCAGCAATAAATACGGGTTAGGGGTGTTACATATTCAAGAGATAATGATACACTGCATGTAGTTATCTCTGCCGAGCTTACAACGAACCAGGAGATGCAATTTCTAGAAGTCTTGAAAAATTGAAGAAAGCTTTAAGATGGTCAACTGCAAATATTAAAGGAATTAGACCAGCAATCTGCATGCATAAAATAATACTTTAACATTGCCATAGCAAATCTACTGGACAGTAAAGGAAACTAAATCCTGTCATGAAGGAAGTAGTTAGAAAGGAGATTATCAAATGGTTGGATGCTAGAATTATATACTCAATTTCTGATAGCTCTTGGGTGAGCCCTGTTTAGTGTGTACCCAAGAACGGATGGGTCACCATAGTCAGTAATGATAACAACGAACTCATTCCCACACGTATTTTCACAGGTTGGAGAGTTTACATGGATTATCAAAAGCTCAACAAAGAAACGAAGAAGGACCATTTCCTTATGCCTTTTATAGATTAGATGTTGGAAAGTCTAACAGGGAAAGCCATCTACTATTTTTATATGGCTACTCAGGGTACAACCAAATTGCCATATCTTCTACTGGTCAAGAAAAGACTACATTCACCTATCCTTATGGAACATTTTCTTTCAGAAGAATGCCATTTGAGTTATGTAATGCCTCTGCAACATGCTAGCATTGCATGATTGCAAAATATTCCGACATCGTAGAGAAATTCCTTGAAATATTCATGGATGGTTTCTCGGTGTTTGGCGACACTATTGAAGACTGTTTGAAAATTTTGGACTTAGTACATTGCTGATGTTAAGAAATAAATCTTGTATTGAATTGGAAAAAATGCCACTTCATGGTTTGTGAAAGTATTGTTTTGGTCCATAATATTTCACAGCAAGGAATTGTCGTCGATAAAGCAAAAATAGAAGTTATTGAAAAGTTGCCACCACCCACTTTAGTGAAAGGAATCAGAAGCTTCCTTGGTCATGTTGGATTTTACCGTCGCTTTATCAAAGATTTTTCTAAGATATCCAAACCTCTATATCAATTGTTGGAACAAAACAAACCATTTCATTTGTGACGAGTTATGCTAAAAAAACTTTCGAAGAGTTAAAGGAGTGATTAATTATAACACCTATAGTCACAGCACCAGACTGGACTTTACCGTTCAAACTGATGTGTGATGCAAGTGACTTTACAATACGAGCAGTTCTAGAGCAAAGAAAAGCCAAGATGTTTCATGTTATATATTATGCCAGCTGAATATTGATAAATTCACAACTCAATTATAGCACCACAGAGAAAGAATTGTTAGTAATGGTATTTGCCTTTGAAAACTTCAGAGCTTATTTAGTGGGCACCAGAGTCATAGTTTATTTAGACCAATCTACTATTAAACACTCGGTGACAAAAAAAAGAGGGCAAGCCCAGACTCATTAGATGGATTTTGTTGCTACAGGAATTTGATTTGGAGATCAAAAATAGGAAAGACACTAAAAATCAAGTGGCTAATCACTTGTCACGACTGAAAACAAGGAATAATTATGGTGATATTCAAATGATTATAGATGAATTCCCTGATGAACAATTACTATTGGCTATGGCATTGCCATGGCTTGTTGATATAGTTAATTTTCTAGTCAGTGGGTTGCTACCACCTGTGCTCAATCATCAAAGACAAAGGAAATTCCTTCACAATGTTAAGTAATATTACCTAGACAAGCCGTTTCTATTCAAGCAGTTTGCAGATCAAGTAATTAAAAGATGTATTTCAGATGATGAGATTCAAAGTATCCTTCACCACTGTCATTCTGCACCTTATGGCGGATATTTTGGAAGCATGCAAACTGTTGTAAAGATTTTCCAATCTAGTTTTTATTGGCCCACCATGTTGAAAGATGCTCATGATTTCTGTCAAAGTTGTGATCTCTGTCGAAGAACTGGTAACTTGTCAATGAGAGACGAAATGACGCTGCAAAATATTTTACATGTGGAATTAATTGATGTATGGGGAATTTATCTCATGGGTCCATTCCACCATCTTGGGGTAATATCTAAATTCTTGTTGTTGTGGATTATGTCTCCAAATGGGCTGAAGTTGTGGCTTTACCTGCAAATGATTCCAAATTAGTTTTTAGATTCCTACATACAAATATTTTTACAAAGTTTGGTACCCCTCATGCCTTAATTAGTGATGAAGGTGCACATTTTGACTGCAGATTAGTTGCCAACGCTCTAAACAAATATGTGGTTAAACATAAAATTTCACGGTAGACCACCCATAAACAAATTGTAATGTCCCGAATTTTATACCTAGAAGTTTTAAGCCTTGAGTGGGTACAGTTAGGAGATTGCACAAAAATATTTAGTTGTGTAAAAATGTGACACAATTGTGTATCTGTTTCAGTGGTTAAGTGTTCTGGGAGTGTCTGAGAAGTCTTGACTTCAAGCCTGAGCAAGTGCAAAAAAAGTTTTGTTTTTTTTGTTTGAATAGGCACTGTCTCTAGGCTATAGGCTTTTAAATAAATATAGATAAAACATGACAGAAAAGAACATGCTAGCCTAGGGGATAAGTGGCGTGTTGCTAGTGTCTAAGGTCTGAGGTTCGAATCCCTGCTTGTGCGAATGGAGATTATTTTTGCTGGTGGCCATGGGAGGAAGTTGTGTTTGACCGAAACACCAAGAGTTTGAATAAGTTTGAATAGATTTGTTGTTAGCTAAATCTAAGGATAGGTTTATGGGGGATTTCGATTGCTTGAATTGGTGGACAGGAGGAAATTAAGGAGGAAATCGAGCAAATTAGAATTTGAAGGAGAGTTGTGCCGTTTGTGAACTTCTGCTTCCCAAGAATTCGGCTTGGCAACTGTTTCTCTCCATTTTCAGTTTTGTGATTACTTTTGGTTCTTTTGTACACTTCTTGATTGTCGTATTTTGTTGGGGGATATTTCGGGTACTTTTGATTTTGCTCATTTAGGTTTTGTCCTTCATTTTCAAAACCCTACTGACTGATTTCTCTCTTTTCCCTCTACTCCTTTAGCAGTCGTTTTGCTTGTTGCTATTAAGCCAAATTCTGTCCTTGGTTTTACTGCTTCTTCACCTTTCTTTTTTCTCTCTTTTTAGGACTGATATTTGCTTAGAGACTATTCGGGTATTTCTTGTTTTGTTGTTTCGACTTTATTTTTCCATACAACCTTACTCTACTTTGATTTTCTTGATTCCTCTACTCCTTTGACTGGCATTCTTTTCTTTTTCTCTTTGGCCAAATGTACTATTCTCCTTCTCTCTCAATTCTTTTAGTTTAACATATCCCATTCTTTTCATCTTATTATGATAGTCGAATACTTCTTTCTCCCTCTCTCTATTTTTGCTTCCAGTTTGGCAATTGTTCTTTGACAATCGGTAAGTGCTCTTGAATATCCCTTTTTGTTTCTCTTTACCTGAACACCCTTCGCCCGTATCCCTCATCGGAATAGGGTTTGAGGTGCTACCAGATTTAAACTCAACCATTTATATAAAACCAGGCCGTAAGAAAATTTTTGATCAATTTTAAACTTTTCATACACGTGTATATTATCCTTTAATCGGGCTTACAAGGCCCCAAAACATTCATGAGGCATTATTAAATATTTACCAATATTTTAGTCTTGTATCATTTACTTACTCAACAATGAATCACAATTCAAATTCTAAATATACATGCTATAAACCACATCACAGGAGATAATAACATACAAGCATATGAATAATCAAACTACCTTAATAACAAGACAAAGTCTTTGGCTTAATCATAATATTACATACTCAACTTTACAACCCTATACATGCCATAGACTCGAAACACTAAGATTTACTTACGCCGTTAGTGTAAACTGGACAATGTGATAATATCTCTGACGGCCTCCAACCCGAGCTAACCTGGCAACCCTAGGGAATATGGGAAAGAAAAGGGGAGTAAGCTTTACGCTTAGTAAGTTATTAAGAAAACAATAAGCAACTCATTAACAAGTTTTATCAATGTTTACAACATAATCACAAATTCACAACAAGTTGACTTCTTGAGCAACAGTCACTACATTATTTATAACTGGAGCTACTAAACTCCAAATCAATTTCTGTTAATTTTACTTGAAAATAGACTCATATATCATCTATCCATAAAATTTTCAGAATTTTTGGTTTGGCCAATCAATACCAGATTTTTCTTAAAATTTCCCCTGCTTCACTGTTTGACTAATCTAACCACTCTTCACTACGAATCAAATTTCTCATATTACAGAATTCAAAATATGTTCTTATTGATTTCATTTGAAACTAGACTCATTAAGGAGTCTAAGCATATAATTTTTATCTTATAACCATTTTTTTACAAATTATAATGATTTTCTAAAAATAGAACAGGGGACCCCAAAGTCGTTTGACTCTGTCTCACACCACTTCAAATATCTCATTTTCAGAAATTCTTTTGCTTACATGGTTTCTTTTATAAGAAACTAGACTCATTAAGCTTTAATTACATAATTTATTCAGCTTCTAACTCAACTCTCATAATTTATGGTGATTTTCCAAAATCCCGTTACTGCTGCTGCCCCAAGCAGATTTATTACAAATTTACTCTTTCACACATTCTTTGCATTCATATTATTTAAACATGTATATCACCAATCAATTTCATCACATATCTATAACTTCACTTAAGCATAATCTCAATACAATACATCATGCTCAATGATTCGCACACAACCGTTCAAATTAGCAATTATAAGATGGCTCCACACATAGCCCACCCTTATCGATAATTTACGATGGTTTTACCCTTACTCACATATTGACATAGGCATTTAAATACTTCAGTGTCAACTTTAATTCAACTTAATTTAACTATTGTACCATTTCATAATCACAGTTACTTTCGTCATTCATATCTAAATGGTATTTCATATAATTCATATAACCTTTCACCATGACCGAATACACACATACACATATGACATCTTCACCTATGCTTCTCATATCACATTCATGATTCAATTCCAATCGATCTAACATGTATAAGCATATATCACATACCTGGCCAACTTAATGTATTGAACAAATTCAATTGTCGATTTAACACAAGGCCTCATAGTCTTAGTCTTTTATCAAATCACCGGCATTTAGCCTGCTAGGTTTTAAACCCGAATTCATCACCGGCACGAAGCCTGCTAGACTTTAAGTCTGAACTCATTCACTGGCATTTCGCCTGCTAGGCTTAAAGCCTGATATCATTTCACCAGCATTATAGCCTGCTAGGCCCGAAGCCCGATATTATCTCATCCACATTAGAGCCTGCTAGGCTCAAAGCCCAATAATATTATTCACCAGCTTAAAGCTTGCTAGGCCGAGGCCCGACTATCACATTTCGATAAACAATTCACCTGTTCTTTCATACTTTCATAACTTATACTTCAATTACGTATAACTGAAACACATATCAATGAACAAATATTTTCATCCTTTCAACCACATAGGGTTTAATTTTCACATTGGAACACATATCTTAGTACATCATTTAATAGTATCAAAGTCGACTAGATATGCTAGTCACATACGGCTCATAACTTTAATTTAATATTCATTCAACACAAAGAACATATGTATATATATATACAATCAAACATCTTCTTAATTATTATTATTCAACTCTTAAGCATATAACATGATCAAACACAAAAACTTAAGATCTTACCTTAAATGTCGTCGGACAACTACGAATCGACTATTCCATTTGTTTCGCTTTTCCCTTTTCCGAGTTAAGTTCCTTTTGCTCTTGAGCTAGGTAAAATAAATCGGTTTGTTTAATTACTTAACTAATTTATTTAGATTCAAACATTAACAATTTTTCTTAATAAGAAACATACGACAACTCATTAACAACTATTCATTCACATCTTTATTCTTGATTACAATCGGCCATTATAACATATACAAATGCATATTAACCACTTTGACCGATTGTCCATTAACCACTAATTCATATACATAAATTTTACAACTCAACTCATCCTTCTCCACATTATTTACCTTAATTCACATTCAAAAATCATAGAACACATACTAACGATTTAACGTTACAATTCAAATTTCCACACACCAATAAACACATTCGGTAAAATTTCATTTCAATTTACTTTAAAACACCAACAACTAAATTATTTCTTGGCACCTTTATCACATTTTCACAATTGGCATAACCATGTTACCAATCTAATACATCAAAATTTACTTATCCAAGACTACATTCATCATATATATATTCTCATAAACACAATAGCCGATTGTTATTTATCATTTAATTCGACTTTCAATGTAACATACTGATTTTCGGGTTTTTCACGATTCTCGATATTTTGGTAAAGTTTTTAAAATTTGGTATTTAGTTGTGGAATTCATAATTTGGGTAGGTAAATGGGCTTATGGAAGGCCCATGTGTTGGCCAAAAACTCGGTGGAATTTTTGAATTTTAAACTTTAGAAGTTAGGGGCCTTGGATAGGTGGTCTTATTAAAATTTGTGGGTAAAATGTAACACAAATGAGCCTTTGGTAAAGTGGCTAAGTGACGCCACTAGGGAGCTATAAAGGTGGTGTGTAAGTGTTGGGGGAAGACCTGGGTTTGATTCCCTGGGATGGCAAAGGTAATGTTATTTTTATGCTTGTGCATGCTAGAGTTTATAGCTGGATGGAACTCTGTGGGAGAGAGTTTGAAATAGTCAGATGCATGGATTAAGGAGGGATAAGGGGAGAGATTTTAGGGATTTGAGAGAAGGATAGAGCTTAACCGAATTGAGGGGATTAAGAGCAGATTTCGGCAGAGGGGTTTTAGTTAGGGATTTTCAGCATTAGGGTCTAGGTTGTGCCGTTTTCTCCTTTTGGTGTAGTCTTTTTCTCTCTTTTCTTTTCCAGGCGAATCTACCTTCCTCCTATTCATATTTTCTTCCTTTTTTTCTTTTCCAAAACCAGCCCACTACTCCCCTTCGTTCACCTATTGTTTTTCTTACCACCACTACTGCCGAAAGACCGCAAAAGCCGGAATCTGTGGAGACTAGGTGGTGCCGATTCTTTGTTGACCAGCAACCCTCTTTCTCTTTTCACTTTTTAGTGGCCAAATCCGTTATCTTCTAGGCATAAACGGATTCAAGAGGAGAGACTGTGGTAAGTACTCGAACTCTAAACGATTCCTATAGTAACTGTTGACAAAAGCCGAAACCCCTATAGTTTAGGAGATGGCCGAATATGGGTATAGGCTCTATTTGGTTTTCTTTAATCTTTTATGGTTTTTTAGTGGAGGAGCAGCAAGGCGTAGGGTCGACTTGGATTAGTTTGGATCATCGGAGTGGCTAGAGCTAGTCATCAATTTCGGCAAAGGTAAGGTTCCTAAGGCCATTATGGAGGGTGGCCGAATGTGTAAGTGTTGATATTAGATGGTTCTCAATTTGGTTCAATTATTGTGAGCTGATCTATTAATGGTTGATTATAGGAGAAATCGTGTAGGAGATCTCGTCGAGGAATATCGTAAAATAGGTGTGTAACGAACCCTTTTTCATAGCTTAAAACGATAAAAGCCGAAATGCCAAAATTTTGGCATTTCGAGGACTTGCGAGCAAGCGAATGCTCATTGGTTAGTTAGATTCACTAAGTTGATGATCGGGATCGTTGGAACAGGTAAGAGCATGATTTTTTGCATGACGGTAAGTTGGACCTCGAGGGGTCGAAGTTGGCCCAATGGGCTTTCGGGCCCATTTGGGTAAAATTGGTAGAAAATGAAAACCTGTTATATTGTGCATTAAGACTGGTAACAACATTATGGAATATAGGCTAAATGGGCCTAGATGACAAAATCGGCTAAGTAGGGCCCATTAGGGGTTTTTGGCCTAATAACTCGGTTGCGCTAAAAATGGGCCAGAATCGCTGTTTAGAACATATGAATTGTTAGTAACTAATAATGAACATGGAAAACCCTAATATTTGGTAGAATTATGAAATTACCTTTATAATATGAAAGTGACTGTTTTGCCCCTAGGTAAAAATGACCATTATAGCCCTAGGATTTACTTAAAAATTTGATACGTTGGATATGATATACATGGTTGATATGATATGCACATGACATGTATGATATGCACATGATATATAGGAACTGCACATGATGTATTCATAATTGCATTGGGTTGGGTTTTTTTATATAGATGGAGGAAGTGCAAAAGGGCTTATTCCCCAATTTATTGAAAAGGGCTTATGCCCCAGTTTATTGAAAAGGGCTTTGCCCCAGTTATTAAAAGAGGCTAGGCCTCCAGTTACATGATAAAGCAGCTATGCTGCCAGTGGTGTGTTGGTTGGGTGGGTTGAATCATTCCCCACATGGTCTGTAGGTTGGTACGGGTGGAGAGTAGTGGATGGTGGGTCGAGTAGTCTCCCCAAATGGGCTTGCATTCATTCTTTCATTGACATTACTCGTGATAATGAAATAGGCCTACGGGCCATACCGTTTACAGTAAAGGTTTCAACCCAGTGTTATGAAATATGAAATATGAAATGTCTTCGGCCCAGTATATGTTGAGATTGGATGTGGGCTTAGACCCAACAGGCTGATATTGGTTTGGGCTCTGAAAGGGGCTCGTTACGCATTGAGTTTCCAAACTCACCCCCTTTCCTTAACCTTGCAGGTGAGCCTTGATTTGGAGACTTAGAGCCCGAGTGGATTCAAAGTGGCCACGGTGATCGCCTTTGGGCTTTTGAATAAGTGTATGGTTTTCGTTATGTTTGCTTTATTTATTATTTATTTTTGAGTTGTAATAAGGCCATGTTGATTTGATTTTCTTTCTTTTCTGGGATTATATTATTTTTAATAACTTTAAACTGGTTCATAATAAATGGGCTAGACTTAGGACGTGTTTTCAAAACGACACTTGTTTTCCAAACAACACAATGTTACGATTATCCGATTTCTCAAAGATATCGACGTAAATAAATTTCAAATCGATATAACTAAGTGTGGCAATGGTTGTGGGCATGTCTAGGATTGGATCCAACCAAGAGCTTGGTACTTAGCGACCTTCATGGCTCACCTCCTCATTACTGATTCCTACCGGTGCCCGGCTCCCATTCACTTTGTTAGCTTAACAAAAGTCGGTTTTTAAAGCACTAAAACAAAACAAGGATTTTTAACTTCAATGTGGCACGTCAGATTCGGCCATAACGTCTGGGCAGGGTTTAGGGTGTTACATTTAGTGGTATCAGAGCCTGATTGCAACAACTCGGCTGTGGATGGTGTCCGAAAAATTTTTCGAAAAAAATTACCAAAAAGGGTATTTTTGGAAATAGTTTTGAAAAGATCTCCTCAAAAATGTTTTACAAAGGTATACATGATAAAATGGTTTAAGTTTTTCTGGGTTTCTAAAACGGGTCTAAAATCGAGAATTTCAAAATAAAGGTATTTTTTTTGAATTTTTTTTTTAAATACATGGTTTGTGCTTTTTGGATTGGAGAATGAAGTGGCACTGAATCCCCGGCACCAAGTCTGTAAGTATATTCTCTTTATGTTATGTGATAATGATGTGATGTTATAGATAGAACTGAAATCCTACTATGATACTTTAGATAGGGTAGAACTGTAAAACAGTAGGAATGAAAACTGTAGCTAGGCTACGACGATGCGAAAACAATCCTTGAACTCTTAAATTTCCATAAGACATCTCGTAATAAACAATTGAACATTATACTAATGTCATAAAATTCGTAATCAGATAAGTCGATATCAGTACAAGAGGAACTCGTGGACGAGGCCGCGGACATGGTCGCGGAAGAGTGCAAGCTGAATCTTCATCCTCAGGACATAGGCCAACTGAGGAGGCGTCTGTGCATAGGCAACAGAGACTGGGTCTTATGATCGGGCTGCGAGGGATGATGTTTTGTCCCAAGGTATGTTAAGGGTTTTAGAAAGAGTTGCTGCAGCTAGCACTGGGACAGTGAATAGGGGATCCATATCGGAGCGACTCCGGGCCAACGGAGCAGAAGTTTTTAGGGGCGTATCGGGAGTAGCCCCAAATGTGGCTGAATATTGGCTAAAGGCAACAGAGCGAATCATGGACGATCTAGATTGCTCTGTGGAGCAAAAGCTGAAGGGGGTTGTGTCACTGCTACGAGACGAGGCATACCGATGGTGGATCACCGTAAGAGAGAGTACCCCAATTGAGCGAGTAACCTGGGAATTATTCAAAACTACTTTTAAGGGGAGGTATGTTGGAGCGAGTTATGTGGATGCTCGTCGGAAGGAATTTTTCAATCTGACTCAGGGTAATAAGACTGTCGCGGAGTATGAGGCAGAGTTTTTGAGGCTGAGTCAATATGCCAGTGGGATAGTTGCAACTGAGTATGAGCGCAGTGTTCGGTTTGAGGATGGCCTTCGCGATGAGCTTAGGATATTGATAGCCCCGCAGAGGGAGCGTGGTTTTGCTGCGTTGGTAGGGAAGGCTAAGATAGCGGAAGAGGTAAAGCGGACTGAGTGGCAGAATCGTGAGAAGGATCCACCCAGATTTAAGAGGGATTTTAGACCCTCAAGTGCTACGAATTGGAATGTTAAAAGAGCAAGGATGGAGGAACCGGTTCGAGCAGTTCTAGTAAATACTTTTAGACCGCAGGCTTCCAGGGACTGTAGTAAGGTGCATATAGGGGAGTGCTGGAAACGAACTGGAGCATGTTTTTGATGTGGGTCCAAGGAGCATAAGTTCAGAGAGTGTCCTCGGAGAACAGCTCAGGAACTAGCTGTAGAGCAAAGGGATGTCCAACCACAACGAGGAGGACCACCGCCACAGAGAGGTCGTGGGCAAGGTAGAGGTGGCTATGAAAATAGACGAGGACGTGGGGCACCTAGCAGGGGTGCTGGACATGCTAAAGCTCAACAGCCGGCATTGGTTTATGCTGCACGACATTGTGGGGAGGGTGACACTCCTGATGTTATAACTGGTACGTTCTTCTTTCATAGCACGCCTTACACTGCTTTGATTGATGTGGGTTCCACTCACTCGTATGTTGCTTGTGATGTATCTAGGGAATTAGGTGTGCTTCCTGAGGAGACTGTGAGTGGGGTATCGGTGATAAGCCCTTTAGGACACTCAGTTAAGGTAGATAAACTCTTTAGGGCGGTGCCTTTAGAGACACAAGGTAAGATTTTTGAAGGAGATTTGATGGAGCTGCCATTTGGGGATTTTGATCTTATCTTGGGAATAGACTGGCTAACTAAGCATAAGGCGACGTTGTGTTGTGCTGTAAAGAGAATGGTACTAAGAACTATCAAAGATGAGGAGATAATGGTCATAGGGGAACGAAGGAATTATTTGTCCAATGTTGTTTTGGCTTTAAGGGCCGAGAAGTTGATGCGGAAAGGTTGTGAGGCGTACTTGGCTTTTGTAAGTCAAACTAAACTGGAGGAGATAACGGTAGGGTCGGTTAGGACCATTAAGGAATTTCAAGATGTATTCCCAGAGGAACTTCCTGGATTACCCCTGAGCAGAGAAGTCGAGTTTGGAATCGACTTGTTACCTGGAATAGCTCCTGTGTCCATTGCGCCTTATAGGAGGGCACCTAAGGAGTTGGTAGAATTGAAAGCTCAAATTCAGGAACTGTTGGATAGAGGGTTTATAAGACCAAGTGTTTCCTCGTGGGGCGCACCAGTGTTGTTCGTAAAGAAGAAAGATGGGACTATGCGAATGTGTATTGACTATTGGCAGTTGAATAAACTAACCCTCAAGGACAAGTATTCGTTACCAAGAATCGACGATCTGTTTGATCAATTAAGAGGAGCCTCAGTATTTTCTAAGATCGACCTTCGGTCAGGATATCATCAGTTGAGAGTTAAAGAAGTGGATATTTATAAGACCGCATTCAGGACTCGATATGGTCATTACGAGTTTCTGGTAATGCCTTTTGGTTTGACTAATGCACCAGCATCATTCATGGATTTAATGAATCAAGTGTTCTAGCCATACTTGGAGCGATTTGTAGTCATTTTTATTGACGATATCTTGGTGTATTCAGAAATGGAAGAGAAGCATGATGAGCATCTTCGTGTTGTGCTGCAAGTGCTAAGGGAAAAACAACTTTATGCAAAGTTTAGTAAGTGCGAGTTTTGGCTGAAGGAAGTCACTTTCTTGGGGCATGTTGTGTCTGCTGAGGGGATCAAGGTGGACCCTCGAAAGATTGAGGCAATTCTGGAATGGAAGCCACCAAAGTCGATAATAGAGATCCGAAGTTTTTTGGGGTTGGCAGGTTATTATCAGAGATTCGTGGAAGGATTTTCTGTGTTGGCAGCACCGTTAACGAAACTTATAAAGAAGGGAGCACCTTTCATGTGGACGAATAAGCAGCAAAAGGCTTTTGAGAAGCTGAAGAAGGTTTTGATAGAAGCACCAGTGTTTATTCAGCCAGAGTTTGGTAAGGATTTCACTGTTTATAGCGACAAATCACAGATAGGTTTGGGCTGCGTGTTGATGCAAGAGGGTAAGGTGGTCGCTTATGCTTCACGACAGCTTAAGCCTCACGAGGTGAACTATCCTACGCATGACTTGGAGTTGGTAGTGGTGATTTTCGCGCTTAAGATATGGAGGCATTACTTGTATGGGGAGAAATGCATCATCTATACGGATCACAAAAGTCTTAAGTACTTATTGACTCAAAAGGAGTTGAATCTTAGACAGCGAAGGTGGATAGAGTTGTTAAAGGACTATGACTGTTCGATTGAGTACCATCCAGGTAAGGAAAATGTCGTGGCTGATACGTTAAGTCGAAGGGCTGTGGCAGAGTTGAAGGCATTGTTTGTTCGTCTAAGTTTGTATGATGATGGAAGCTTATTGATAGAATTACAAGTGAGACCGACTTGGGTAGAACAGATTAAAAAGCAACAGTTGGAAGATAAGTCGTTGGTTTCTCAGTTTCAGCGAGTGGAGAAGGGGGAGAATCCAGACTTTGGGTTAAATAACGAGGGAGTTCTTTGTTTTCGAGGAAGAATTTGTATGCCGAAGGACTCCGACTTGAGATTGATGATTTTTGAAAGAAGCACATAATGGACCTTATGCTATGCATCCAGGAGGGAGTAAGTTGTATCAAGACTTGCGAGAACTATATTGGTGGCCTGGGCTTAAACGAGAAGTGACCGAATTTGTGGGGATATGTTTGACATGTCAACAAGTGAAGGCCGAGCATCAACTGCCTTCAGGATTGTTACATCCGGTAAAGATACCACTTTGGAAGTGAGAAAGGGTAACTATGGATTTTGTGAGTGGGTTGCCATTGACACCTTCTAAGAAGGATTCGGTTTGGGTAATTGTGGATAGGCTCACGAAATCTGCCCATTTCATACCTGTCTGAACCGATTACTCATTTCAGAAGCTGGCCAAGTTGTATGTGGCGGAGATAGTGCGGTTGCATGGGGTGCCAATATCGATAATTTCTGATCAAGACCTAAGGTTTACATCTCAATTTTGGCATAAGTTGCATGAGGCGTTGGGAACGCGATGGGATTTCAATATGGTTTTTCACCCTCAGTCGGATGGGCAATCAGAGAGGGTCATTTAGATTTTAGAAGACATGTTGAGAGGTTGTGTTATTGAGTTTAGGGGCAGCTGGGAAGACTATTTGCCATTGGCAGAGTTTGCGTATAACAACAGTTACCAAGCAAGTATTCAGATGGCTCCTTACGAGGCACTATATGGGCGAAGGTGTCGTTCGCCTACTTGTTGGGCAGAATTGGGGGAAATGCAAATACATGGGCCAAAATTGGTAACAGATATTGAAGACAAGATTAAGGTGATCAGGAATCAGTTAAAGGAGGCAACGGATCGACTAAAGTCTTATGCCGATCTGAAACGTAAGGATATTGAATATGCTGTAGGGGACATGGTCTTTTTGAAAGTTTCGCCTTGGAAGAAGATATTGAGATTTGGTAAGAAGGGTAAGTTGAGCACACAATTTATTGGGCCTTACCAAATTATTAAGTGGATAGGGCCGGTGGCTTATCAACTAGAGTTACCTCCAGAACTGGATCGTATTCACGATGTTTTTTATGTGTCCATGCTAAGGCGATATCGTTCGGACCCAACTCATATCGTGCCAGTTGCAGAAATTGAAGTACAGTCGGATTTGACTTTCGAAGAGGAACCTGTGCAAATACTTGATCGCAACGTCAAGGTGTTGAGAAGGAAGTCAGTCCCATTAGTGAAGGCACTTTGGAGGAACCATGGCAAGGAAGAAGCTACTTAGGAGACCGAAGAGGCGATGCGTCAGCAGTACACTTAACTGTTTGGATCAGGTAAATTTCGAGGCCGAAATTTCTTTAAGGAGGGTAGAGTTGTAACATCCTAATTTTTGGGTTTTTCGCGATTCTCGATATTTTGGTAAAGCTTTTAAAATTTGGTATTTGGTTGTTGAATTCATAATTTGGGTAGGTAAATGGACTTATGGAAGGCCCATGTGTTGGCCAAAAACTCGAGGGAATTTTTGAATTTTGGACTTAAGAAGTTAGGGGCCTTGGATAGGTGGTCTTATTAAAATTTGTGGGTAAAATGTAACACAAATGAGCCTTTGGTAAAGTGGCTAAGTGACACCACTAAGGAGCTATAAAGGTGGCGTGTAAGTGTTGGGGGAAGACCTGGGTTCGATTCCCTGGGATGGCAAAGGTAATGTTATTTTTATGCTTGTGCATGCTAGAGTTTAAAGCTGGATGGAACTCTGTGGGAGAGAGTTTGAAACAGTCAGATGCATGGATTAAGGAGGGATAAGGGGAGAGATTTTAGGGATTTGAGAGAAGGATAGAGCTTAGCCGAATTGATGGGATTAGAGAGGGGATTTCAATAGAGGGGTTTTAGTTAGGGATTTTCGGCATTAGGGTCTAGGTTGTGCCATTTTCTCCTTTTGGTGTAGTCTTTTTCTCTCTTTTTTTTTCCAGCCAAATCTACCTTCCTCCTATTCATCTTTTCTTCCTTTGTTTCTTTTCCAAAACTAGCCCACTACTCCCCTTCGTTCACCTATTGTTTTTCTTACCACCACTACTGCCGAAAGACCGCAAAAGCCGGAATCTGTGGAGATTAGGTGGTGCTGATTCTTTGTTGACCAGCAACCATCTTTCTATTTTCACTTTTTAGTGGCCAAATCCCTTATCTTCTAGGCATAAACGGATTCAAGAGGAGAGACTGTGGTAAGTATTCGAACTCTAAACGATTCGTATAGTAACTATTGACAAAAGCCAAAACCCCTATAGTTTAGGAGATGGCCGAATGTGGGTATAGGCTCTATTTGGTTTTTCTTTAATCTTTTTATGGTTTGTTTAGTGGAGGAGCAAAAAGGCATAGGGTCGACTTGGATTAGTTTGGATCATCAGAGTGGCTAGAGCTAGTCATCAATTTCGGCAAAGGTAAGGTTCCTAAGGCCATTATGGAGGGTGGCTGAATGTGTAAGTGTTGATATTAGATGGTTCTCGATTTGGTTCAATTATTGTGAGCTGATCTATTAACGGTTGATTATAGGAGAAATCGTGTAGGAGATCTCGTCGAGGAATATCGTAAAACAGGTGTGTAACGAACCCTTTTTCATAGCTTAAAATGATAAATGCCGAAAAGCCGAAATGCCAAAATTCTGGCATTTCGAGGACTTGCGAGCAAGCGAACTCTCATTGGTTAGTTCGATTTGCTAAGTTGATGATCAGGATCATTGGAATAGGTAAGAGCACAATTTTTGGCATGACGGTAAGTTGGGCCTCGAGGGGCCGAAGTTGGGCCCAATGGGCTTCGGGCCCATTTAGGTAAAATTGGTAGAAAAATGAAAACCTGTTAAATTACGCATTAAGACTGGTAACAACATTATGAAATATAGGCTAAATGGGCCTAGATGATAAAATCGGCTAAGTAGGGCCCATTAGGGGTTTTTGGCCCAATAACTCGGTTACGCTAAAAATGGGCCAGAATCGCTGTTTAGAACATATGAATTGTTTGTAACTAATAATTAACATGGAAAACCCAAATATTTGGTAGAATTATGAAATTACCTTTATAATATGAAAATGACTGTTTTGCCCCTAGGTAAAAATGACCATTATAGCCCTAGGATTTACTTAAAAATTTGATACGTTGGATATGATATACATGGTTGATATGATATGCACATGACATGTATGATATGCACATGATGTATTCATAATTGCATTGGGTTGGGTTTTTTATATAGATGGAGGAAGTGCAAAAGGGCTTATGCCCCAATTTATTGAAAAGGGCTTATGCCCCAATTTATTGAAAAGGGCTTTGCCCCAGTTTATTGAAAAGGGCTTTGCCCTAGTTATTAAAAGAGGCTTGGCCTCCAGTTACATGATAAAACAGCTATGCTGCCAGTGGTGTGTTGGTTGGTTGGGTTGAATCATTCCCCACATGGTGTGTTGGTTGGTACGGGTGAAGAGTAGTGGATGGTAGGTCGAGTAGTCTCCCCAAATGGGCTTGCATTCATTCTTTCATTGACATTACTCGTGATAATGAAATGGGCCTACGGGCCATACTGTTTATAGTAAAGGCTTCGGCCCAGTGTTATGAAATATGAAATATGAAAGGCTTCGGCCCAATATATGTTGAGATTGGATGTGGGCTTAGGCCCAGCAGGCTGATATTGGTTTGGGCTCTGAAAGGGGCTCGTTACACATTGAGTTTCCAAACTCACCCCCTTTCCTTAACCTTGCAGGTGAGCCTTGATTTGGAGACTTAGAGCCGGAGGGGATTCAGAATGGCCACGGTGATCGCCTTTGGGCTTTTGAATAAGTGTTTGGTTTTCGTTAAGTTTGCTTTATTTATTATTTTTTTTGAGTTGTAATAAGGCCATTTTGATTTGATTTTCTTTCTTTTCTGGGATTATATTATTTTTAATAACTTTAAACTGGTTCATAATAAATGGGCTAGACTTAGGACGTGTTTTCAAAATGACACTTGTTTTCAAAACAACACAACGCTATGATTATCCGATTTCTCAAAGATATCCACGTAAATAAATTTCAAATCGATATAACTAAGTGTGGCAATAGTTGTGGGCATGTCTAGGATTGGATACAATCGAAGAGCTTGGTACTTAAGCAGCCTTCATGGCTCACCTCCTCTGTTACAGATTCCTACCTGGTGCCCAGCTCCCATTAACTTTGTTAGCTTTACAAAAGTCGTTTTTTAAAGCACTAAAACGAAACATGGATTTTTAACTTCAATATGGCACGTCAGAGTCGGCCATAACGTCTGGGCCGGGTTTGGGGTGTTACATTCAATAACTTCAAATTATAAACAATATTCAATTCCCTAATTAAGATATCAATTGACAACTTCACAAACAAAGATTAACAAGCTTAGGGCTCATCTAATAACCATTTATAATTTAAAACTTCAAACGTTCGAAATCTAACATTTTACTCACAGGGCCGAATACATGCTTTGCCCCAACTAAGGAAATTTATACACTCACAACTCCATCAATTCATTTTCCACTTAATTACATCAATTCAAAGCTCAATTTAATAAGAACATGCTTAATTTAAATAAAAACAAATTTCCTTTCCCAAAAGCATATATATACGACAACTTCAACTTCAACTTCATACCTCTCAACAATGAATTCAACTTAATCATCCATTAACATTACACTCATTCAGCCATTATAAGCAAATTTAACATCTAAACAACACCTTCCAAAAGCTATCAAATTATCACAATTTAACAAATTGCCGAATGCACATATGTTCAATAATTCATGAATTTAAACCATGGGTTAACTATACAATGCACTTATCAATTTAATTTCATAAACAATTACATCAAAATCACATTGACAAACCTTTGATTTTTGAAATAACCATGGCCGAATGCCTTGGCTTCTTCTTCTATTTTTCTTTCACTAGTTACGGCAATAGGGAAAAGAAAGATTAACATACATTTTTTTATCACTCTTTTCTTATTTTAATTATTCTTTATTTCATAATATAAAGCCATTAACTTATAATTCTAAAATAAAATGCATATATTATCTATCAACCATCATTATGGCCGGCCACTAAATTAAAAGTGGTCCATTTGACATGCAAGTCCCCCATGACAATAATTCATGCATTATTTGGCCACTTTAAAATTCACCTATCACATTTTCAAGTCTTATCACATGAGTCCTTTCTTATAATTTAACACCTAATTGATAAAATTAAGGTACGAAATATTCACACATACAAATTCCACATACAATAAGCATAGAATATAACATCTAATTATTTTCGTGACTCGATTTTGTGGTTCCGAAACCACTTTCCCACTAGGGTCAAATTAGGGCTGTCACATTACCATTATGATATATTTTTTTAATATCTCCTCTTCTCTGTCGGTTCCTGCTAGGGGTATGGTTGTACCACTTTGTCCCTATCATTCTGTATACCTTCAGTTTTGGTGTGGGTGTAGGCCAATTATTCTTCCCAGCTAATCTGGGCGTGGCAGTTTTGGTAAGTGATTGTTCATCTAGTTCAGACTATTTATTTGTTTGATGGTTGATAAGGGTTAGTTGGAGTACAGGAAACCCCTAAGGCCTATTGTTTAGGGCATTTTACAAATGAATTTAGTGAGCAAGCCATAATAAACTGATCTAATCAAGTAAGAGGAAAATTTTTGGACAAGTAGTTTGGTGGAGGTTTTGATAAGTCGAGTGGGATGCGATTAACTGAAACTTGTGATTGAATGTAGGTTGGAGTGCTTGTGGTCTAGTATCGCATTTTCGCAATCAGGTGTGTAACCACACTGCCATAAACGTAGATTGGCAAAAGTCGAAAAAATATGACTATTGACACTACATGAGCATTCGCTCGCTCGTGTGGTAATCCGAACGTGTGAAATGAGGGCGTTTGATCGTAGAGGCAACCATGAGTGTTTTGATGGGCTTAGGCCGTTTTAGGCCATGTTGGGCCAAAATGGGCTGTGTGGGCCCTACGAGCTTGTGGGCCCACACGAGTAAATCACACGAACGTGTGGACATTTTTGGGCTAGACTGTGTAGTTCACACAACCAAGGCTATTTTGGGCTTATTAGGCCACACGGGCGTGTGGGTCTACATGGGTCGTGTTTTGGGCTTTGGGCCCATTTTCACTATTTGACTGTTAAGGTTGCACGGGTCACCCGAGATAACTGTAGACCTATTGTTGGGTCGGTAAGTATACTTAGGCCTCAATTTGATGAAATGACCGTTATACTCTTATGAGTAAATGACTGAACTACCCCTATGTGATGTATGACTATTTGAGCATGCCATTTTTACTACATATACATTTATATTATGTTGCATTGCATGGGGTGGGAAATATGATATTAGAGGAAGTGTATTGAAAGGCTATAAGCCTATTTCCAGTAACTCTGCTACAAATTCTGTTTTAGTGCCGTAACCGGTGCTACTTGGTGTCTATGGATAGGTGGGTCGATTTTATCCCCACATGGTGTGTAGAGTTGGTACGGAGATGGTGTGTAGAGATTGGATTGGGTTGGATGTTCTGATTGCATACTATACTGATTCTTTAATAGGCTTAGGCCCCACTTATACTGTTACTGGAATGGGCTCAGGCCCACACTGTTTCTGATTCTGAAATGGGCTAAGGCCCTAACTGAAACTGAAAGGGCTTAGGCCCAAATTATGTTTACTCTGATTGTTTGCTTATATGGGAATACATACTGAATTTTCGTAAACTCACCCATCCATTTTAACTCTACAGGTAATCCCCGATCTTAGGCGGATCGGTACTGCGAAGGACTCAAAGGTGGCCACACAATCGATCTTGCTTCCTTATTGGATTTTTAATTTATAAGTAGTTTTATTTAGGTATTTTTAGGTAATAAGGCCTCTATAATTTTTAATTTTGGGGTTTTATTTATTTTGATTTATATCTACTAGTAGTAGGATGTGAGTTTTGGAAAGTTTTGTATGATTTACCAAAATAGCACGAATATGCAAAACCATGTCAAAAGCTTCCACGATATACGAGATTTTGAAATTAAGAACATTTTAAAGTAAATACTTTTGTTAATGATGCAAGTCTTAAAATTATTTTCTAGATCATACAAAGAGGCTAAATAAACATTGGGCTTTTCAAACGGTAGTACGCTTTACAAAAAACACTTGAATGTGACATCGCCAGGTTCGGCCATAACGTCCAGGCGTGTTTTGGGGTGTAACACAGATGGACAAGATGAAATTTCCAACAGGGAAATCAAGAAAATTCTGGAGAAAGTTCTTAATCCAAACCACAAGGATTGGTCAACAATATTGGATGAAGCCTTGTTGGCTTATCTATAACAGCCTATACCTGGCTTGGTCGCCTAGCCAAAATATCAGGATACCATACCATCGTCTCATGTCATAACAGTTAAAAGTTCGTTACAACAAAATATCCATCAATTTGCTATTCGCATCGGTCTTAAGTCAATCATACTAGCTAGTTTTATTATCACATCTTGAACTTACATTAAATAGTTTATAAACATATTAAAATATGCATAAGGACTATTCAACAAAATTATCAAACCAGGTTCGTAGGTATCGATACTAACACTAAGGTACCTTTAAGTGGTATCGATACCACCTGGAAAAATGATACCAAACCTGCATTCTGTTTCTCGATTAATAATAAAAATCTCGAAAATTATTGATACTTATCGTGAAGTATCGATAAATTTAGCCCGAGTATCGATACTCGAGCAAAGGTATCGATACCAAATCTCTATTCTAACTTCCTGCACATTTCAAACCACAAAGGAATCAATTTTAAAACTCAATTATCAATACCTTACCACAAACCTCAAAAATGCAACATACATATGCAATTAACCCATTCTAATTTAGTTTCTAAGCATCATACATCAATTACTTCGACAAGTAATCATTCAATTTCCTAATTAATAGGTCAATATCTCAAAATCATGTTCGAGCAAGTAACGTCAATCTATCCTCATGTTCATGAACTCCAACATAATAATAACATGTAATCTTGATAAGCCAAACCAAAAACAAGCAAAATGTCTAAATTTAACATGGCTTTAAACAAGCCTATCTCATTGTCTCATTCCCCAAAACATAAATAAATATAGGACACCTACAAAAATAACAGTAAACTTGCTTGGATCACCTCTCGGAAACCACACTACTCACACTAGAACACAACTAATCTACAATGGTTAAAAAAGAGAATGGGTGAACTTAACAAGCTCAGTGAATGCCTAAACAACTACCATGCATACAGCTCATCAACAATTAATGAAACAACCATATAGCATAACCTTAACAGTTCCAACGTTAGTGTCATAATATAATTACTCGTGCATTATTATTAGTTCTTTTACGTGGTAAACATATTCACTTTTAAGCATATATCCTATTACACATATAACCACCTAACATTCAAGCTTATATCACAATATTCAAAACATCTTTATAGATAAATTGCATAATGGTCACATACTCATTTAGGAATACATCACGTTACACATATATACATTTTAAGATAATTTGACACTTGAGTTATGAAACATAAAAGTGAGCTCTATCATCACTTATCAAATACACATATCTCCAACACACCAAACATAATCTCAAAGAGTCAAACATGTCCCAAAAGTGAAGCATAAATCTAATACTCTCCTTATTTCCCCTATCATGTCTCGTTGAATGGAGCTTAGCTCACATTCCCTTATCTCTCCAACATGTCCCAGTGTAACACCCCTAACCCGTATCCATCGTCGGATTCGGGTTACGAAGAATTACTATACAATCGGAAAGATTTAAACTAAATTTTTTTCAATAACATAAACAAATAATATATCAATCATATACATACATACCATCCCTAAATCGAGCCCTTGTGGCCCTTAAAATACCTTTGAAACAATTCGGGACCAATTTGAAATCATTTGGAAAGTCTAGAAAAAGGTCATAAAAAATTGAAAACAGAGGTCACACAGTCTTGTGGCTCACACGGTTGAAACACATGACCGTGTCTCAGGCCGTGTAACCTTTAAACTAGGGACACATGACCGTGCCCTAGCCTATGTAACTCTTTGAATAGGGTTACACGGTCGTGTCACACGCCTGTCTACCAGATCATGTGTTAGGCCGTGTAACTCACTGACTTGCAACCTAAGAATTCATCAGATGACACACATCCGTGTCGCCAGGCTGTGTGTCTCACAAAACTGAGTCACACGCCCATGTCTCAGGCCGTGTCTCATGCATAAACATTTAGATCATTTGTGCACATTTTCAAGGTACCAAAACCCTATCAAATCATACATATATTTTCTATTTCAAGAAATCCTAATTCAACTAAACAATATGTCAGTTGAATGGATATTGTTAACTTTCTAGTCAGTGGGTTGCTGCCACCTGCGCTCAAACATCAAAGACAATCAATTATCAAGGACAAAGGAAACTCCTTTATGATGTTAAGAAATATTACTAGAATGAGCCATTTCTATTCAAGAGTGTGCAGATCAACTAATTCGAAGGTGTATTCCAGATGATGAATTTCAAAGTATCCTGCGTCACTGTCAATCTGACCTTTATGGTGACATTTTGGTAGCATGAGAAATGATGCAAAGGTTCTCCAATATGGTTTTATTGGCCCACCATGTTTAAAGATGCTAATGAGTTCTGTAAAAACTGCAATAGCTGACAAAGAACTGGTAACTTATCAAAAAGACACGAAATGCCACTACAAAATATTTTAGAGGTGGAATTATTTGATATTTGGGGAATTTATTTCATGGTTCATTTCCACCATCCGAAGGAACAATCTATATTCTAGTCGATGTGGATTATGTCTCCAAACGGGTTGAAATGTGGCTTTACCTACAAAGAATGCAAAATCAGTTCTAAGATTCTTGCATACAAATATTTTTACTAGGTTGGGTACCTCTCGTGCTTTAATTAGTGATGAAGGCTCACATCTTGACTATAGATTAGTTTCCAACGCTCTGAACAAATATAGGGTTAAAAATAAAATTTCCACGACATATCACCCCTAAACAAATGGACAAGCTAAAATTGCCAATACAGAAATCAAACATATGTTGGAGAAAGCTATAAATCCCAACTACAAGGATTGGTCAGTAAGGTTAGATGAACCATGTGGGCTTATCGTACAGCTTTCAAGTCACCGTTGGGAATGTCACCTTTCAAGCTTGTTTATAGTAAACCATGTCATTTTCCAATTGAGCTAGAACATAAAGCATTTTGGGAAATCAAGAAACTAAACATGGACTGAGGTGTTGCTGCTACTCATCGCCTACAATAGCTTAATGAGATGGATGAATTTTGAGCTCAAGCTTATGAGAATGCGAGATTATACAATGAAGAGACAATGCACTAGCATGACAAGGAACTTTTTGCCACGACAATTTCTACTTAGATAATAAGTCTTGCTTTTCAATTCCATACTTAAACTATTTCCTGGAAATTTAAACTTGAAATGGTCTGGACCATCCGAAGTCAAGCGTATATATCCTCATGGAGTTGTTGACGTTAAAGATGAGAAAATGGGATCTGCTTTCAAAGTCAATGGTCAACACCTGAAACACTACTTTGGAGCTCCTATAATGCGTGACAAAAATTACATTTCTCTTCAGAATAATTAAAATTTCTTTCCTGCATTTAAACATTTCTTTATTTATTTATTTTTATTTTGTTATTCACTAAACTCATTTATTTTTTCCTTCTTGTTATAGGTTTTTCTTTGGGCCAGAACTAGTACGACTTGGAGCCATTAGCCAAATTATTTTAATCCTCCCAATTTGCACTAATTTCATTTCCTTTTCCCTTAAATGTTAATTGTTTTACCTTGTCAGCACATGGTTGAGGCCAGTCTTATCACACATGTCACAATTTCTTCTCCCCAACGTTTTAATCTTGTCAATTCAGTTTTCTTCCATATTTTCATCCCATTTTTTCTGCTTTCACTCTCTATTTCACTCATAATAGAATTCAAATCCCACCTTTTTTATTTTTCAACTGTCTATATTCTCTTTAATGGCTTCTCAAAAGGCTTTTGCTTCAACCTCTACCTCAACCTTTGCCTCTCCACGCACCTTTTTCAGTAAACTTGCTGAGAAAAAATACCATAAAAATATTTCCAAATGACCATTCTACATGGAAAAAGGATTCCTTTTTCAGAATGCTCCCTTCATGGGTTATACTGAGGCTATTTCATCAGTTGTTGAAAAGCATGGGTGGGGAATCTGCTACCTCTATCCTGATGATGTCCTCCAAAAGGTAGTGAAAGAGTTTTATGCCTACATTACTTCTCCTGAAAATGCATTCATATACATGAGTGGTGCATCAGTTCTATTTGATGAGGACTCCATCAATGTTCAACATGGATTGTCCGAAGGTCTTGACGAGCATGCTGAATTTGTGAAGACAATGTCCCCAGAGCATTTAGCCCAGGTTTTCATTGATGTTTGTATGGAGGGAACACAATGGTTAATCTCAAGAAATGACTATTACACCATCGACAAAATCTCATTGAAGCCTCAATGAAAGATCTGGTACCATTTCTTAAAAACTCGTTCTCATTTTTTCTACATACAATGCTACAATTTCTAAAGATCGACTATTGCTTCTCCACTCCATAATGGTGGGTTAAAATTTTAATGTTGGAAAAATCAACTTTCGTAAGATTCATTTTTGTGCCCAAAAGAATGTTGGCACATTAATTTTCTCCTCATTGATCATTCTACTCTGCCAAAGAGTCAAGGTTCCTTTGTCACAAAATGAAGACCACCTTCCTATGCACATTGCATAGAAATTGGCTGGCGAAGAAATGCCAAAGCATCCTGGCAAACATCCATATTCTCCCATTAGCATTGCTTCTGCTACCTCCTCTACTATTCATATTAAGTTTGAACAGCGAATGATTGAAGCTGTAGAAGTTTTGAAACAATAGTTTTGTGTATTGGAAAAACATTAGAAAATGCTTGTCATTGACTTTGGAAAAGCTCAAGAGGAAATGATCATTTTTTAGGGATATGTCCGCCAACGTAATATTTCCATTCGTAAATCCCTACAAAATAATTTCAAGCGCTCAATGCCACCATGTCATATTTTTTCTAATGAACTGTTATTGAATCCTGAAGCAGAAGATGAAGAACGTACTACTACCCTTACACACAAATAAGACCTAGAGCAAGATGAAGCCAGGACAGAATCTGTCCACATTGAATCTGACGGTGATGAAAGGGATACAACTCAGACTACCACACCTGCACCACAATCCAAGGCCTCTATGACTGCCCAAAAATGTGCGGTTCATCAACTAATTAATGAAATCACAAATTTTGATTTTGATGAGGAGGAGGAAGAGGTGCCTATCAACTAGCTTAAGAGAAAAAGATTTAAGAAGGCTACTGGTAAAACTGTTCAAGCTGATAATGATGACCAGGATAGGCTGCAAATTTACATGAGAGCTGCAAAGAAATCCACCCAACCCAAATGAACTAATTTCTCTCTCTTCCAAGATTTGATTTTTATATTTTCATGATCTTTCATTTTAGTTTTTATCTATTTTCTTGCATTCATGTAGCTTTTATTAATTTTACTTTGTCATTTCATACATTGAGGACAATGCATCCCTTAGGTTTGAGGGTGCGTTGTGCATACAATTTTTTTTCCGTAAGGTTCAATTGCCATTTAACTGCTGAATTATGTGAGTATATGGTTATCAATGATGTTCAATAAGGATAATAACTCTTCTTTGTAAACTTACAAAATAGGGTGACAGTTGTTTAAGCATATTTAGCATAAGACAGTTGTTGAAAATGACTTTCTAAAAGAAGAATAATTGAAATATAAATGCAATTAGGTTATAGTAGCATTCTTTAAATAAATTTAGGACTTCATGACCTAATTTCAGTATAGTAATAGGGTATATTTTGTCATGGTAAAATAATATGAATACTCTAATGTTTTAACTTGTTGAGTAGGTTAGTAATATTGTGTTTGCTCCATTATATTGTTGACTAGAAAAATTAGTTCAAATATGAGTGTTCGTCTAAAAAAAATATATGTACATATTCTAGCGACGCTTTACTGAATCTTGAGGCTAAATTGCTAAGAAGTTAGTTGTTTGCTCCATCCATCTTTTTAGTTAAAAGCTTTTGTTTCATGACTGATTTATATTCAAATTGTGACATGATATAATACGTGGTAGTCTAGTGTATGCTCCATTGAGGTTGTTAAGTATATATTCATATGATAATATGAATTCCTTAGGAAATTTTGTGTTGAAAATTGAATGATTGCCTAAAAACTGAGTTTAGGAGCGAAATAACCTAAGTATATTTAAAGAGATTTGCTATAGTTTTAATTGCTAATATATTTAGAAAACTTTACCTTTAGGAACCATTTTCTGCACTGTATTTGCTAAATAGGTTTACAGCAATTGTAAGCATTTTTTATTTACTTCAGTAGAAGATTACTGAGAATAGAGGTACACAACAAGCTTATTATGATTTGGCAGTACATTTGGTGACTGATTGTTTTGGCAATTCTATGCATTCATGCATTTTCAAAATCATTTGCTTGAGACAAGCAATAATTCAAGTTTGGGGGTGTGATAACTCTTGAAAAGAGTTATATTTAATACCTCTAAAAAGAATTAATTGGTTGTAATTAAGAGAATACATTTGCATTTTTAGGATATTTTTATAACATTGCATAAAAAAGCTTGGATGGTGATATAATGGTTATTATTTGTTACTTTTATCAATTAGGGAGGAAAGGTGTGGTTTTGTGTGAATACAAGTGTATGAAGAGCAAGAAAATAAAGTGGGAAAATAAAGGAAGTGAAATATTATCGTGACAAATGGTGAAATTGATTGCCAACAGATTTGTCGTGGTAATTCTGAGAAAATGACTCAACACTTTATCCATGCAGCCAACTGTGCGTGTACCAAAAAATCCAACATGAAAAGAAGAATGAAAAAGTGTGCTGAGATGGGACGAATCTACCCAATAGAGTAAGGAGAGATAAGAAAAAATGGAAGGAGAATTTATGTGAGAAAGAGACTGGTGACAGCAATCCTCTCTGTGCACAGAGAAAAACTCCATTGGAGAATTTCAAAGAAAAAAAGGGTAGCAGCTACAGAGAGCAGAGTATAGACAGAAAGAAAGGGAAGAGACCTTTATCCTGGATTCATGTACGATTGGATGATAAAAGGGAAGCTGGAGTGTGACGAGAAATCCTACAGTTCTACATTTAGTTTTCCTAATTTTTGTGATTCAAACATCTTTAAACGTTGATAAATGATTTAAATTTCGTGTTTACCTTTCCACCCATGAACTAAATCTTTTTTGGGTTTGAGTTATTTGTGTGGATGTTTATCATATTTAATGCTCATGATTTGAGATTGCTTATATCACTGCTTCATTCTATTCATGCCTATTTTAAATACATACATGCAAGCTCTAGATATAGTTGATTGTATGATGTGTTCACAAATGTATTTTTAATTTTGAAAAGGTTAAATAGACTGGATCTTGAATCGTTTGACGCAAGAAAATATTCAACAGAATATTTGTAGCATTCTAGACATAGATGTTGCGAGTTGTACAGAGAAGAACGTTCATTGCAATTATTAATCCAGATTTTTGTAGACATATAGTAACTTAGGTTTTTAGCTTAAAATCTAGCTATCAAAAGAGCCAGGTTACAATAGTAACTGTCTGAGCAGTTGATTACACAAATTTTGACATGGCATTATTTTGATATGAGCATCTTACCTGAATAATTCTAGCCCTATTCATTCAACAATAGAATTAGTCTTGCTTTTCTCTGTAATTTTCCACTACATTTTATTTGCCATATCAATTCTCTATTTTTAGCATTAAATTACATTAATTCATTATACCAGCATCTTATTCAATTTAAGAGTATTTCCTAGTATTTAGTTTAGGTAATATGATTATAATAGCTCAATCAATCTCTTACCAATTTTTGGTCTCTGTGAAGACGATACTTATCACTTTTTTACTTGAATGGCATGTACACTTGCACAATTGCATTAGTTATTTACATGCAACACCCTTAAGGTTAATAAAAGACTAAATGTACACATTTTATTGAATGTAAATAAATCTAAAGGAACTTGATAAAACATAATGAAAATGCTTGTATTCAAGCTCCTTAAATGTGAAAACTAGTTTAATCCGCTACACCGAATCATAGTAGATCAGTGCTACGCATGGTCACATCACATGACCATGTGAACTTATTATTTTTAGGTGTTGTATCCATACTGCCTAGCACATGGCCTGCAACACGGCCATGTGACCCAACTTCGAATACAGACACGGCCTGGCACATAGCCTGCAACATTATCGCGTGGCCCTATTTCAAATACTCGCACAAGTAGACACACGAGCTAGGACACAGTCGTGTGTCCTGAATTTGAATGTTCAAACAATTTGGGCTATGTCACATGACCATGTAACCCTTATTTTTGCAAATTTACAAGTTTTTCTGAAATCTTCGAATTTGTTTCGATTTGGTCACGGGTTGTTCTCAAACTATTTTTAGGGACCCGTAAGCCAAATTAAGACCTATCTCTGTGTTTATATCATCAATTGATTTATTTTTTATATGTTTGTAATTTAATTTAGTTAATTATTTTAAATAGAAGTTAAATGTTCTGTTTGGCTCGATAACACTCCATAATCTTAATCAGACAATAAAGACAGGATAGGGATGTTACATTTATCTCCACCAAATGTTGAGGATGCATTGGATGCGGACTCAATACGATTAAGTCTGTCTATCTTACATGACAACTTTTACCAGAGATAGTCTCTGGCCATAAGTGAATATTTCATTTGGCCACTGATAGGAATTCATTGCCATGTTCTCTAGTAGGTCATATGCATCCTCGTATGTTCTATTCATCAAGGCTCCTCTTACGGCTCCATCGAGTCTTGAACATGCATGTGCATCCAACTTGTTGTAAAATATTTACAATCACAACCACTTGGGTAAACCATGATGTGGACATTTTTTTATAAACAGTTTAAAGCATTCCCAAGCTTCGTGAAAGTTCTCTACTTGTAACTGCCTAAAGTTAATGATTTCTCTTCTCATTTGGACTGTCTTGCTTATTGGAAAAAACTTGTGTAGAAATTTGTCCTCAAGTTCGCATTAATCATGGTGCTTGCGAGTCTAACTGTAACACCCCACCCGACTAATTCCTTTAGACCAGGTAGGGTCCAAAGAAGAAAGAGTTAGAGAATACAGTCTAAGTAAAGTGTTGTAATTGACTATGAAATTAGTCAGTAAGCATGCCCTTTTGGTGAGCCTTAATTTCATGATCAAGACGAAAGAAAAATTAAGTGATGTGGTTCTATCGACCCAACGATGCTTGTGGTGGAAGTATAAGGTGAGCAATCAACATGGGAGTAATAAACGATAATTCTTCAAGAAGCCAAGAACCTTGAAGGGCATTATATGCCAAGTTTGTATGACTAATGGTTAGTAGTCACGAAAAAGTCATGTCCCGCATCCACGTGTACATAGATTGTCCTGTATGTCTCTTTACAGCTGTAAACCATGGCTGAATGATTAGGATTTAACAAGTTTTAAGTTATCATAAGGACAAGGGTTGAATAAATCTAAAGTATCAGATACAAATAGGAGCGTCTTCCTCTTCCCTTTTCGATGAGCATTTCAGCCTAGGTCAAAGGAAAACCAGAATAGATACTTAAGTGGAGGCTAGGAAATGGATCTAAGCTTTGAGATGCCCCTTGTCAAGGTAAGATTCATGATCTTACACGATATGTTGCCTAAGAGCAGATCTGTTAAGCTTGGCGAGGCAAGTAAGGAAAAGTTTTACTTAGTAATTTTGGTGCTTAAAATATAAGGAAATGAGTGAGATGAAGCAATCTTGATGAGCCCTTGTAAATTATCATTTAGGGGCTACTGATCTACTTGAGGTAAGCCCAGATCTAACGTTTGAAGTTGCTGATAATGAGTACTTTGTGAACTCCTTATGAACACTTTGAGTGTTTCTATTTATCTGTTGCATGTATGTTAATATGTTTATTTCATGTATGATAAATGGCCATCTATGTAATGGAAATGTGAATGATGCATGTGCGATATGCTATCTCTGTGAAAGATGTATGCTTAAATGAGGATATGTCGCTTTTTTGAAAAGAGTAACATGTATGATGAATATGTGAAGAAAGCATGAGCTTAATGTGATATGCTTTTGTTCTGATAGGAAATGTGTGTATGGGTGAATGTGTACAAATGTATGTTTTTGTTTGTCATGAGTAAGTCAGTACATAATGTACAAGTTACAAGATAAATGCATCTACATGTTGAAGCATGTTGCAATGAGTCAGTCAAGCATGAGTTTGCATATTATGTCACTTTGTGTGTGAGTCTATCAAGACAATAAACACGAATTCTGGTAAGGAAATACCATGGCCATGGTAAGAAGACCATATAGGGTAAGACCTAGTTTGGGACTATGGCATCATATGGGGATAAGAAGACCATATTATGTAAGACCTAGCCTAGGACCATGGCATCATAAGGGGATAAGAAGACCATATAGTGTAAGACCTTGTCTGGAACTATGGCATCTTATAGGGATATGAAGACCACATAGCGCAAGACCTAGTCTAAGAGTATGGGGTCATTTAGGGAAAGATAATAAAGGATGGTTGGGCAAGTACTAGGCGATTAGGGGAAAACCTTAAGACATTGAGTTTAGGAAAATCCTTATAATTGAAAATGTCATTTACAAAAATGTGGAAGTCGTTGTAGTTTTTCTCTAATAAGTAGAAGTCTTTTTAGTCGTTCTCTATAATACATGAGCCTTTATGATGATATCTATTATGTGGAACCTTAGTGGCCTACTGTATGAATGCGCGTTTGTGGCGAAATATGTCAAAGTGGAGCCTTTGTGCCTGATTTTTTTAAATGTGCCTTCATGGTAAAGTCTGTTACATGAGGATGCCTTTGTGGCTATCTTTTTTATTTGTTTGGAAGCTTTGTGGCTATCTATCTTTTGTAAAAGAATGCCTCTATGGCTATCTAAGTCAAAGGGAATATTTTCTAAAGTTATTTCCAACGAACTACACCTTCATGGTACAGACTGTAAAATAGCCTTTGTGGGAACGTCTCGAAGACAATGCCGATTGGGCAGACTTTAAGGAAGAAATTCTAAGATGCGAATACAGGAAAAAGAGGAATAGTCTTACTAAGTTTTATTGAACATAACACTGTGTTTTATGTTTCAGGTATGAATGATTCCACTAGGGATAACGCCAACGTTGCACTGAGGAAAGGGCGAAGTAGTACACTTATGCATACAGAGCAAAACCATGTCGGCATGATCGAGCTTTAGGAGTCATGCAATTAAATTAAGGAAACTATTGTGCGAACCCCAGTTGTATGTGAAGAATGGGTTAACCACATAATAATAGTTAGTTCATAGCCTCAAATAATTTGTAAAAAGTTATGTTGAATAGTTTTATATATACGTATGTATTTTTTTGTAAGACTCTTCCAATTGTAAGGGCATGATAAGTATTTATAAGTATCGGTTTACTAGACTTGGGTCAATTATCAATAATAAAACAAAAGGTATTATTCAGTTTAAAATGTGTTAGCGAGAATGAAGTTTGTACGAGTTTGAAATAGAATAGTAACACCTGAGATTCGAATTCAATCGGTTGGGTCGGGTTTGGGACATCAAACTAAACAAGTAAAAGTGTTATCAATTAAGGAGAATGGAAACAACCGAAGATGAATAACGACATCGGTGACCCTGTTATATGTGAATGTATCACAAATTTGAAGGAACCGTTTGATTTCTGTTCTCCGTCATAATGCCTCTGAACTGTACATTGTTCTGGATCATGGTCGATTTAATTTCAAATTTATTTGTCGTAATGGTTGGCCTTCTAATATTTCCTTGGACCATATCCAAACTCAGTAGTGCATTGCCTTTTAGGGTTCGCTCTTCTCATGCTATCTGGTGGTTTAACGATAGTTTTGGTGGTGATGAATCTTGTATGTTAGCTTCGTTAATTTCATCGAACAATGGATTATCTCGTGGTGGATTGCATACAGTAGGCGGTTGGTTCTGTATATGCTTTTATTGCTATTACTTTCAATGATTTCTACGTATTAGTCTTTCTGGATCAATGGTTGGCTCTATGGGTGTGCCCCTGCTACGAGTCATACATTTAAAACCAAAAAGAATAATAAAAACGTTAATAGAAAAATAAAAATAAAACCCATACATATAATTTAAAATTTTCCTAATTAGTCTTTTAAGACGCAAAAATTAAAATTAATCTAGTAATGTTGCCTCCTAGGCAACGACGCTGACAACTTGACCACCTCCAGACTTAACGACGTCCAGAGTGTGAATACTACAACTAAAGATGTAAGAATGAGGTGGTGTCTACAAGTATATGGGTCAGGTTGTAATATAGTTACAACAAAATAGGTTAGTACTTCGAGGATCGTACCTAAAGGAGGAAAATAATAAATTAATGTTAACCTAAATGAAAATAGAATAAATTAGTAATCAAAATAAATTATATTACAATTGAACATAAAAGGAGATTTTTAGGTTTTTATAAATAAAGAAGTAAACTTTGCATAAATATATAATCTTCAGACACCTGATATCTAAACTTAATCAAATCTAAGAATGGGTGATTAGATTGTTTTAGTGGTCATAACTAATTCCTATTTCAGGTCTCTATTCAATCAACTATTTATTACCCTAGCAGGATCTCTTGATCGTCCACTAAACTATTGAGTCAGTAAAAACTACACATCTCCTGACCTCATAGTCTAGACCGGTTCAGGGTGATGGTGTTCACGGATAGGCCATACCAATTTTAGGTTAATTCCCACCTCGGTGACTTCCTAAGGTCGTCAAGCCCAGGGTTTAATTTATTCCTCTCCTAAATAGTTGATCAACTAAGAAAACCCTACATAAGAATTAGTTAATCACACCTCCATTTACTACCCCCATAAGAGGATTAGTTCCCCATGGAATCCATAAACACAATAAACTTGATAAATAAGATATGCATAAAGAATAAATCAAGAATAAGGTTTAAGAGAATCCTAGTTTGTATTTGATTGATGAAAGTGCAGAAATCCACAATAGTTTGATTGCATCTACAAATCAAGTTCTCCGAAGAACATGAATGGAAATAACTGAAAATAAATTTAAAGCCTAAAGAAAAGAAAATTGAAACTAAAATTACATACAAAATTCTAAATTATGGAAGTTGTACCTAAACAAGTGTTAATTGGGCCTATTTAGAGAGTTAGGGTCGATTGTCATCATTAACCCTAGGTTGGCTGACGTTTTCATGTTAACTTTCATTGTGTGGACCAAAATGCCCCTCGCTCATAATACTTCACATACAGGGCCAGTGTCGTGACACAAAGTGTAACAACCCAGTTTTTAGTGGTGTTAGAAACAGTGGTTTTGGGGCCAAAAAGGCCTACAAGTAAGTTCGTAAATATTAAAAAAAGAATATTTATGAGTCAAATTTTTTTGAAAGGTTTTCCATATGGTAATTTATACTATTCGAATGATTAATTAAGTTCAAGTAGTATACCCTAAAGTCCAGTGGTTTTAGAAAATGAGGTATCGGGACCTTGTTTCTATAAACTGAGCTGTAAATATTTTTATATTTTATGGAGTGTTATTACAGTTGTATTAAAGTTTTGTTAAGAAATTTTAATGTTTCGATAGTTAATTAAGCCAAAAGGACTAAATCATAAAAGTTGAAAGAGTTAATCGCTATTAGTTTAAAGGTGTAAATTGATTAAAGAATTATAGTTGGATGGCCTTAATGGGTAATTTACCCATACCTAAGATGGTGGGACGGTTTTAAACTTTAAAATCTTTTAGTTTTATATGTTTTATAAGTTAATTTATTATTATAATAAAGTAAAAAGGTTAATAAAGTAATAATAATACCAAAGTGCCATCTTCAACATTAAGTTTTCTTTGTTTCAACCGAAAGCCATAGATATAGGGAAGTTAAGTTCGGCAATGTTTCACTTTATGCATGTAAGTCAATTTTGCACATGTTTTTTAATGATTTTATGTTTTTGAGATCGTTGCAACTAGGTCCAGCTAGCCTGTACCTTTGTTTTCAAAATTATCAAATATTTTAGAATGTGCCATGAGTGAATTTAAGGTTTTTTTGAAATTTTATGATATATTTTTAAGCTTTGTTGTTAAATATGTCTATAAGTATTTTTTGAAAATTTTTAATGTTAATGACTAAAATGTGAAATTAGTAAAATTACAAGGACTTGCTATGAAATAATTGCAAATATGGGTTGTAAAGGAGTTCCACACCATATGGTTGAGCTTCAAATTTAATAAAAATGGTTAATTTGCATGTTTTAGGCTCAGGACTAAATTGAATAGAAGTAAAATGTTAGGGGTAATTTTGTAAAAATGTAAAAAATGACTAAATTGCATAAAATATTTTTTTTACTAAGTTAATAAATTGAATGAAATTATTAACATAGATCAAGATCGAGTGGAAAATCGAGGAGAATGGAAAATTACCAAAAAGCCCCTGTACTTTGACATTTCTGCAATTTGGCCAGGTAAGCTCGTAACTTGATTAAATCAACTAATTGTGGTTTTGATTGCTTAATATCTAATTGTTTATATATGAATTGAGTTGATTGACTGGAAGGAAAATGATGAAGACCATGGTTGAAAGCACTATGGCACTATACCGGAGAATAAATAAGACCATAGTTCAAAGACACTATGGCACCATACCAAAAATGAGTAAGACCATGACTGAAAGATGTTAAGGCAGCACGATTCTCTTAAGTAAGACCATGATTGAAAGACTTTATTGTAGTATGATTCTATCGAGTACTACCATGATTGAAAGATGTTGTGGCATCACTATTCTTCCAAGTAAGACCATAGCTGAAAGATGCTATGGCATCACGAATCAAACAAATAAGACCATGGTTGAAAGACATTATGGCAACACAACAAAAAGTACATAAAACCATGGTTGAAAGACAATATGACATCAAGACGAGAATAAATAAGATCATGGTTGAAAGACACCATGGCACACTCCGATCATTTGATATCTAGGTAACACGTTTCAAGTGAGGTATGTATCGTAAGTATGAATACGAGTTGAATGTTTGACTAGTATAGTCTGATAATGTATGTTAATGCCTTGGTATTATTATATATTCTTATTATGTTTATAAATACATTAAATCGTGACATTATAGTGTGTTTAAAGAATTAAATGGTTACTTGAGCGTTCGCCTAATATTCGATGTTATTTCATTTGATACAACGGGCATGAAAAGGGAAGGAACAGTAAGTATGCAAATGACTTATATTATGAAAACTATGAAAAAGAATGAAAAGGAAATGTTAAATGAAAGTATGAGCAGGTTCATGGAATTAATGATTTTAAGTAAGGTTATTCATGTTTAATGACTTATGTTATTATAGTGAATTATAAATTGATGCATTAACATGTGTTGTTGATGATGCTTAGGCTTGTGCCAAGCTATTGGTTGGATTGTATTATGTTGGTTTTAAAGAAATGCATTGAAATAGTAAGTGACCAAATGGGAAAATGCTTATGTGTATGAAAGAGTGGTAAGAATCAAATTATGTAATTTCTCATGAAATGGTTTATTGTGTAGTAAATTCTAAAAGAGTTATGCTTAAATGCACTAGTTTGTAGCTATGGTTAATGTTATGTTTATCCCTTGTATGTTATGCAAATAAAATGGGTGAGAATAGGTAATGAAATGATAAGTTCATTGCTGAGATGTAATGTGATGAAAAGAAATGATTGTTGAGTTAAGGGACTTACTTGTAAGGAAGAAATTTACTTATGCTATATGTGAGTTTACTTATGTCATGAATAAATACACTAGTTCTTGAGTTAATAATGTAATTAAGTGTATGCTAACTAAATGGAATGGTATGTACGTAGATAAAATGGTTCATCGTTTTAAGGAAAGGTTGATAATTATGTAAGTCAACCTATGGGACCTTATTATGTTATGAATGAAAGGTGTATGTAATGTTTATAAATATACTCAATTGTGAGTTGAATGGTGTTTAATAGGTTTATACTAAGTTCAAAGTATTGGTGTTGAATCATGTTGAATCTATGTATGATAGTATTGAAGTGATAAGTTATGTTTCAAGTTTATACGAACTTACTAAGCATTCATTGCTTACATAGTCATCTTCCTCTAATTTTATAGATTATCGAAAGCTTGATCAGTTTGGAAACTTTACGGAGATCTATTACACTATCCAGCGATTATATTGGTAGATTCTGATGTCTTAATCAAGATTATAATGGCATGTATAGGTGGATTTGTCTATAAATGATCTAGTTATTATTTTGGTATGTGTAAGTGTTATTACAGTTAGTGTACCTATGGTATCTTGATGGTTGGTGTTAATATTCTTAAGTTGATGCATGGTTTTATGACCAAAGAGGTAAGTTTGGCATGTTTGCAATATGGTTAATTAAGGTATGCTTGAATATGAAATTTAGTTAAGTGTGTTTGTATAAAAAAATATCCAATTGGGTATATGTTGGTGTAATTCAATGTGGTTAATTATGGTATAACTTGGTATGGAATTAAGATAAATATATATGGATGAGTTATGGTCAAATATGCATAAGTTTAGGTATATGTGTGTTTGAGATGCATGAGAACAATAGTACAAATGGTAAGTTATATTGACATGGTATAAGTTAAGTATGGTATGTTTTAAAATGGTAGCAAGGTGACCAATTATGCATATGTGTAGTTAAGCTGAATGCTTGCTTTTTAGGTGCCATATATGGCGTATTGGTTGAACGGAATTTAGTCATTTGAATTGGTCATATTATGTATGTTTTGGTGCTATTTTGATACCTTACTCATACGTGCAAATGGCTTGTAAGGGTATGTTTGAATTGGGTGAAAGAATTAGCTCAAATTTAGCCTATTTCTAGACTACACGGCCTAAGACATGGGCGTTTGTCTTAGCCATGTGTGACACATTGCCATGCGACACGGCCGTGTGTCCCCTATAGGTATTAATAGTTACATTTCAAAGGTTACACGACCTGGCACACAGGAGTGTGGCTTGACCGCGTGGTCTAAGTCAGAGAGTTACATGGCCTTGGACACGGGATGGGATAAGGCTGTGTGTTCCTATTTCGAATGTTACACAGCTTGAGACATGGTCCTGTGTCTCAATCGTGTGACTCACACGGAGAGACACCCTCGTGTGATTCCTACAGTGTGAAATTTTCTATCTTTTTCCATAAAGTTCTAAATGTTTCCAATTTAGTTGTGAATCATTTTTAAAGTGTTTCTTAGGCCTCGAAGGCTCAAATAAGGGACGATGTGCATGTGTACGAATGGACTACGATATTGTAACATCCCAAAATAGGGCCTAAACAAAATAGTGGTTGCAAAACCGCAAATTCGAGATAGAAAATTTTATTCCGATTAATTTTATAATTTACCGAGTGATTAGATGCATATGCTAGAGTATCGATGGAAAATTTTATAGATAGCATGCTTAATTTGCCTACTAGGGCATAATTGCAAAAGTTGATAAATATGAGTTTTAGATGCTATAGGATTAAATTAAAGAGTATAATTGAAGTAGAGGTCCTTAAATGGGAATTAGACCATTAGGTTTACATGGACGAAAATGGACATACATAGATAAAAATAACTACAGTTTTAATGAAGGGTATTTTAGTCATTTGGTAATTAAAAGATTAAAAAAGGGAAAAAGATGGAAAAATGTGCCCATCTTCTTCATTAGGCCAAAATTTCAAGGGTTCTCCATAGCTAGGGTTTTGTCAAGCTTTCAAGCTTCATAGTAAGTGATTCCAATCCCCGTTTTTAATGTTCTTTACTTTTTTGAAGTCTCGGTAACTGGATTTAGCTTATTCTTACAGTAATTTAACCTAGCGTTCATATTTGGAAAAATACCCATAGGTGAAATGTATTTATTTTGATGTTTTTATGGTAGAATATGAAACTTGAAATTATGTTAAACGACTTGAGCTAAGCGCTTTTAAGCAAAAATGAGTAAAACAACATAATCGACAAAAATACCTAATGGTCATAGGTACATGTTAGAGTGAGAATTTGATGTTTTCGTAGGTAAATAAATGATCAGCATGTCATAAAACAAAAGAATTAGGGATAAAGTTTCATTTCCAAGCCTTGGGGCAAAAGTGTAATTTTGTAAAAGTTTAGGGGCAAAATCATAATTTTGCCAAAGTTAGAGTTAAGGACTGTTTTGATAAATGTGAATATTAAATAAGTTAAATTTGCTATTGTGACAGCCCAAAATTGACCCTAGTCGGGATGTGGTTTCGGGACCACAAAACCGAGGCATAAAAATAATTTAAAATTTATTTTGATGCCTATGATATGTGTTAATTTGTGTGTGACATTTTTGATGTTTCGATTTAGTGTTATAAATGCGAATTTCACTAGAAAGGACCTAGTAGTGAACTTTGAAAGTATGATGGGGAAATGTGTGATGACTAGTTGCTCATGCATGCAAAAATAAGGGATTTGCATGTCAAATTTCCCCCAACATGAAGTGGCCGGCCATGGCAAGAGAGGATGGGCAAAACATGTCATGAAACATGTTTTGTTGGTGCATTAGGGAGAAATAATAAACAAAGGTGTATGGGTAAGAAAAGAATGAAAAAAAAAATGTGTGTGAGTGTGGTATTCCCCCATTGCCGTGAGTTGTAGAGAAAGAAAGAAAAATTTTGTTCATCCTTTCTTTGAGCCAAAACTAAGGAAGAAGGAGGATTTTGCTTCATGCTTGGTTTGGAAGAGATCTAGAAGGAGATTTGGCTAAGTTTGCATCAAGATTAAGGTATGTATGAGGTTGTGTTAGGAGTTTCATGCATGTTTTGGTTGCTAACTTGATGTGCATGTTAGCCATGGCTCAAATCTTTGTTATGCCATGGAAATGGTATTTGGCCAAAGTTGTTATGGTGATAAAGCCATTGCATGCTAAGTGTGAAGCTTGATGATGATGCATGCAATGATGGATTGTCTACTTTTGAGTAAGATTTTGAGTTTTCTTTTGTTTAATCATGATTGAAGTTGAAAAGGGCATGATTGTCATATTCGCCATGATGCATTCATGAGCATGGTTCATGCTTCTTGCATGTTAGTTAAAATTTGTGTTTTGGATGGCTATGGACACCTTGAAATTCGCCATGCTCATATATGTATATATATGTTTGCACATGATGTTTTGGTTATGAACTAAGTGATGAATATGGTTGTTTAAAGAAGAAGATGTTGAAGAATGATTGTGAAATTGCAAGCACATTCGCCTAGCACACATATGAGTGCTTGATGCTATATTATAAGTTTTGAGCTACAATATGCAAAGCATTAACTAGTAAAATGCATGCTGTTTTTCTGAGGTATTAAGTGCATAATTGGCCTCAACATGTACATGAATATTCGGCCTTGGGTAGCCTATTGAAGGCCTTAGCTTTTCCTTGATGCTCGAATAAATTGTATTGAATTGCTTGATGTAGTATAAAATGTGCATGACCATTGTGTATTCAAGCTAAAGAGTGGCCATATGACCATTTAAACTCCTTGTCATATTCGCCATAAGCTAGCACAATGAGGTTTTAATAAATTGAATTTGTTTGAATTAGCTCAAGAGCTAAGAGGGCCACAATTGGACAAGGGAAGGAAAAAGTGATCGAATAGCCGTAAAAGCCGTTCGACAACATCCGAGGTAAGTCCTCAAGAAGTGACCTTACTTGAATTATGTGGAATGAAATATGGATGTATTGATTATTGATTTATGTGTGTATGAGTATTCGAATAATACCCGGCTAAGTCCCAAGGCGATTATGCTAGTGATTATAATTGTGTTCGAGCCTTAGTAACGAGAATGAAATATGTATGTCCAATGATTATTGATGTATGTGTGCATGAGAAATTGAATGATATCCGGCTAAGCCTCAAGACAATTATGCTGGAAATTATATCCGGTTAAGACCAAGGCAATTGTGCTAGTGGCTACATCCGGCTAAGACCAAGGCATTCGTGCGAGACATTCTATCCGGCTAAGACCAAGGCATTTGTGCACGTGGTTATATCCGGTTATATTCAAGAATCTTGGGCTGGAGGTGAGTGTTGGTTGCTGTAATAAATTCAATTAATACACTCGAGAAGCCCAAAGAATAGGTACGTTTATATGTGCATTGAAAGTCGACATGTTTGAGCAACATTCGCTCAATCGACTAATGAATTTCAGTTATTGAATTGATTGATACTTTGTGAAAGTATATAATGATGAAGTGTGAAGTAAGAATGTGTATTAATGAAATGATGCATTTGGCTATGTGAATGTATTGCTGTAATTAGAGTTGATTATATTGCTGTAATTGTGTATTAATGAAAAATGCTTACCCCGTTGCTTTGGCTCTCTGTTTTATAGATTTCGCTCGATAGCAATCGGATTCGGGATCAATAAAGTCGAAGTCATCCACACTATCAACGCCTCTATTTTGGTATAAATTTTGTTTGAACTTTGAAATGGCATGTATAGGACTACCCCTTGTTGGTTTAAATATGTTATGATGTATATGTGTACGGCCATGCGAAAATGGCTCGTAAAAGAGAAGTATCAACTTAAACTATTTGCGGTTTGTATATATATATATATGGTGTCATGATGTGACTATGAATTGGAAATGGGAATGTTGGTCACATGATCAGCCATTGGCATGGTTAAAATGATCATATGTGGGCCTATGTATGGCAAGACTAGTTGGTTCATGGAGACTACAAAATAGGTAAGACCTACCGTAAAAAAACAGATGCTGCCAGCTGCAGTAACGTGAATGTGAAAAATCACCAAAATTTGTAGAAATGGTATTAAATGGTGAATCAGCTATGTAAATGAACCTTGATGAGTCTATTTTCATATGGAAGAAACGAAATGGCCACAGGAGTTACATGTTAAGAGATATTAAAGCTATTGTGAGACAGGGCCAGAACGGTTTCTGGGTTCCCTGTCGCAACTTTAAAAATTTACTATAAATTATCCAGAAAGAATTAGGAGTCATGCTTTATATGTACAGATTCCATTTTGAGTCTAGTTTCATTAGAAACAAACGGCACCAGTATTAAAGCCCTGTACAGAGAGATATTCAAGTTATAACGCGCGAAGGTCAGAGCAGTCGATCCCTGTAACATGGGTGACTTTAACTAATAAACTGTACCAATTGGCCCGACCAAAAATTCTAGAAATAAATCCATGGATGGATATATGAGTCTATATTCAGGAAAAATTTACGAAACCAGTTTCTGAGTTTTGAAACTCGAGATATGATTTTTAAGGCGACGGTGACGCAGTTTTCCAGCCTGACTGGAAATGTCAAATTGGTGGGCAAAACATGTGAACTTGGCTTGTTAACCCCTCGTGTCCGACACCGGCGATGGTCTCGGGTTCAGGGTGTTACAGCTATTATAGATCAAGAAGAACAAAATTGGGGTTAGAATGAGGAAAGAAAAAGGTTGAGGACTAAATCAAAATATTTGATCGTATTTTGTATCGAGGTAGGTTTGTGGTAAATAAATGCAATGTTTTATTATTTTTATAATTAATGATGTTATCTTTCAGCATCTATATATTTATTTTGTAAATTTATTCCTTGATGATTCAATCAAGAATTGATGGAGAAATGATACTTAAAAGTCCCAGTTGAACATTCGGAATGTGTAGGATACAAATGTCATGACATTAGGGTTTAAGGATACTAAGTAAGACCATGCCAAGGCATGGCATTGGTAAGATCCCATGTAAGACCATGCAAAGGCATGGCGATGGTGAGTTCATAAGTCTTGGATACCATGTAAGACCATGTCAAGACATGGCAATAGTAAGTTTAAAAAGGAAAGGTACCCGTGTATCCTTAGTATTCCAAATGATTCTACGGAAAATTTAAAGAGTGTACGAAAGTAAGATAAGTCCATGTTCGAAAGGTTCAAGTTATCTTGATAATTCATTTAGAATGTTGTTATTTATTTACATACGAACTTACTAAGCTTTATGCTTACTCCCTTTCTTTTCTCTCTTTTTTATAGTATCACGAAGCCAATTCGAAAAATTGTAAGGACGTCAGAGATCGCCTCACACTATCAACGAGTTATCTCGGTATTTTGTGACTAGAAATACTTGACTAAATGAGGTTTGATGCAAAGAAACTATGAAAGAGTAAGAGTTGACCATGGAACAGTTAGGAAACAGCAGCAGTGATGTAGTTTTGAAAAATCACTAAATCTTACAGAAATGGAGTTAAATGGTGATAAGATATATAACTAAATATTATTGAGTCTATTTTCATAGGAAAGAAACAGAGCAAGCAAAGAAAGTCTATATTTTAAGATATTTAAATTTCTGTAAGACAGGGTCAGAGTGACTCTGTGATCCCCTGTTCCAACTTTGGAAATTCACGAGAAATTTTAAAAAAAATAATTGTAAGTCAAATTCTATATGTATAGATTCTTTAGTGAGTCTATTTTCATTAGAAACAAATAGAAACGTTATCCAATTTCTGTATAACAAGATAATCTATTTTTAGTGAAGAGAGGTCAGGTCTACTGAACTGCGAAATAGGGAAAATTTTAATGAATAAACCGTACTAACTGGCCAAACCAAAAATTCTGGAAAAAGTATGGTAAGAAAATATATGAGTATAGTTTTAGGGAAAATTTACGGATTTAAATTTTGAGTTTTTTAACTCGAGTTATAATTAATTTAGTAACTGTTATGCAGATGGACAGTTTTATTATGAATAGTGAAATAAATTGTTTTCATTTTTAATCGAAAAATTTTTAATGTTCCCGGTTTGGTCCCGAACCGTTCCAATTGCATGTTTTAGGGCCTCAAGGCCCCTTTTTAGGGATTTATTGGATGAATGTGAGCAAATTTAAATTTTTTTTAAAAGTAAATTATTTTATGCCCCGAACTGGTAAGATAAGTCTAGTAACGCCTCGTGCTCGACTCCGGTGACGATCTCGGGTAAGGGGTGTTACATTTAATGGTATCAGAGAAAGAGTTTATTTGGTTCTCAGAATATTCAGTATGAGTAAGAGCCTAGCTATACATGCCATACTTATATTTTGATAGTGTGACGACTCTTGACAATTTTAAAATGTTTTTCTTTTATAGTTATGGATCCCGAACGAGTTGGTGCAGATGATGTAGAAAGTAACGTGCCCGCTCCCACAGAAGGGATGGTGCCACCAAATAGTAATGAAAGGCCCGTTACAGTTAGTCAGGGAGGAGGGGCTCGAAAAGCCTTTTTCCAAGCTATGAATCAATGGTTTGCCGAGTTCGTTCATACGAATCCGGCCGTTAGACCTTTACCCCCTAATGATCTTCAGACTACCCATGTAGCTTCTCCAGTCACAGATATAGTTAGAAGAGAGAAGCCACCAGTTGATAAAATTAGAAAATAAGGGGCCGAAGAGTTTCGGGCTACTAAAGATGACGATGCAGAGAAAGCTGAATTTTTGCTCGAGAATACTATCAGGGTCTTTGATGAGTTATCTTGCACACCTGAAGAGTGCATTAAGTGTGTTGTATCACTTTTACGAGACTCAGCCTACCATTGGTGGAAGACACTTGTGTCAGTAGTACTAAAAAAGAGGGTTACTTGGGATTTCTTTCAGGAGGAGTTCCGTAAGAAATACATTAGTCAGAGGTTCATCGACTAGAAAATAAAAGAATTCCTTGAACTAAAGTAGGGTAAGATGACAATGACTGAATATGAATGTGAATTTGTTAAACTCAATAATTATGCTCGAGAGTATATGTTTACTGAAGCTATTATGCACAAGAGATTTGAAGATGGGCTCAATGATGATATTTGACTGTTAGTCGATGTTTTAGAAATAAAAGAGTTCGTCATTTTAGTTGAAAGATCTTGTAAGGAAGAGGAGTTGCTGAAAGGAAAGGGTAAAGCTGAAATTGAGATGCAAGACACAAAGAAAAGACTGGTATTCTAGCCAAGATGCCTAGAGAGTTCTTTACGAGATCTGATTTTTCAGCAGGGTATTCTAGCCAAAGCAGAGGTAGAAGATTTATAGGTCAGAAAGCTCATACCATTTCAATTACGGGTGCTGGCAGTATTCAGCCTGATAGACCCGAGTGTCCTCAATGTGGTCGACGTCATCCAAGTCAATGTCAAGCAACTAAGACTGGTTGTTTCCGATGTGGTGCACTGGATCATTTCATTCGAGAGTGTCCTAAGATGATTAAAAGAGAAGTAATACCGAGTGCAAGATCAGGCAATGCCCTCGTTAGAGGCAGACCTCAGAGAAGTTCAAGACTAGGGGCAGGTAGAGGTGCATCTAGAGATTCAGCAGCGAAACCCAATGTTAGAGCACCTGCAAGGACCTATGCTATCCATGCTCTTGAAGAGGCATCCTTCTCCAATGTAATTACGAGTATATTTTCACTTCATGATGTTAATGTTATTGCTTTGATTGATCCGAGTTCAACCTATTCCTATGTTTACATGAAATTGATGCCTAGTATGAACATGTCCATAGAGTCTACGGCATTTGTGATTAAAGTATCGAATCCATTGGGTCAGTATGTATTAATAGACAAAGTATGTAAAAATTCCCCTTTGATGATTATAGGTTACTGTTTTCCAGGGATCTCATGCTATTTCCATTTGATGAGTTTTATGTGATTCTTGGTATGGATTAGTTGACTGCGGATGACGTGATAGTGAATTATGGAAAGATATTTATTGAGTTGAAATGCGAAAATGGTAAAATTCTTCAGATTAATTCAGATGAGTCAGATAGTTCAATTGCCATGATTTCTGTTATGTCTGCTCAGAAATGCTTGAGAAAAGGATATAAAGCTTATCTTGCTTTTGTGTTGAATATTAAAGATCCAGAGTTGAAAATTGAATCAGTGACTGTGGTATGTGAGTTTCCTGATGTGTTTCCGGAAGAACTACCAAGTTTGCCTCTTATGAGAGAAGTTAAGTTTGGTATTGAATTGGTTCCAGGTACAACACCCATTTTTATTACTCCTTATAGAATGGCTTCAATAGAATTGAGAGAATTGAAAGTTCAGTTGCAAGAACTAACTGAGAAAGGCTTTGTAAGACCTACTTGTTCACCATGGGGTGCACCAGTGCTCTTTGTGAAAAAGAAAGATGGTTCGATGAGATTGTGCATAGATTATCAGCAGCTTAACAAGGTGACTATTAAGAACAAGTATACATTACCTAGAATTGATGATTTTTTTGATCAATTGAAGGGAGCTACTATGTTCTCCAAGATAGATTTGTGATCCGGATATTATTAGTTGCAAGTTAAAGAGTTAGATGTTCTAAAGACTGCTTTCTGGACTAGATACGGCCATTATGAGTTCTTTGTGATGCCATTTGGCTTGACTAATGCTCCTTCCATTTTCATGGACATAATGAATTGAATTTTCAAACCTTACTTGGATAAATTTTTAGTTGTTTTCATTGATGATATCTTGATTTATTCTCAAGATAAGACTGACCATTCAGTGCATTTGAGAATAGTTTTACAGACTTTGAGAGATAATCAACTTTATGCCAAGTTTAGCAAAAGTGAGTTCTGGTTATGGAAAGTTGGTTTTCTTAGACATATAGTCTCAAGTGAAGGTATTAGAGTTGACCCGAGCAAGATTTTAGCCATTGTTGATTAGAAGCCTCCCAGGAATGTATCAGAGGTCAGAAGTTTTCTTGGTCTCCCTAGTTATTATAGACTATTTGTAGAGGGATTTTCTATGATAGCTACTCCATTGACAAGATTGCTACAGAAAGATGTCAAGTTTGAATGGACTGAAAAGTGTCAACAGAGCTTTGACAAGTTAAAGGCATTGTTGACTGAAGCTCTTGTCTTAGTACAACCAAAACCGGGTAAAGAGTTTGTGATTTACAGTAATGCATCCTTGAATAGACTAGGTTGTGTACTTATGCAGGAAGGAAAGGTAATTGTTTATGCCTCTAGACAGCTAAAGTCACACGAGAAAAACTATCTGATATATGATTTAGAACTAGCTGCCATTGTGTTTGCGTTGAAAATCTGGAGACATCACTTGTATGGTGAGAAGTGTTGAATATTTACTGATCATAAAAGTTTGAAATACTTGATGACTTAGAAAGGTTTGAACTTGAGGAAAAAAAGATGGCTAGAGTTGATTAAAGATTATGAACTAGCGATCGATTATCACCTGGGTAAGGAAAACGTAGTTGTTGATGCTTTGACTAGAAAATCTTTATTTGCATCAACAACTTATTAGCCATATGAGCTTACTAAGCTTTATAGCTTACTCTTTTTACTTTTGCGTGTTTTGTAGTGATTCCAAAGCTTGATTGGATTGGGAGTTGTCAGAGATCTCATCATACTATCAAGCTGTCATTTGGTACTTTTGAACTTATGTACTGGGTTATATGACATGTATCGGTGTTGTGGTTAATATGGCCTTTATGTTTGTTATTTTGATAGCTAATTGACTTGGCTTGTAATTTATATATGTTTTTAAGTATGTGTATAGCCATGTGATTTGGCTTATTTTGGTATACTTGGTTATGTATATATGTGTAAATGGCATTTTGTTATGTGGTTTATATTTGCTTTGTGAATGTCTTATTGAGAATTTGTAATGAAGGTAGCAAATGGTTGAATTTGAGATTGAATTAGCATGTTAAGCAATAGGCAAGATAATGCATAAAGGAAATGACCATTTAGGTGAATACTTGAAGGTGAAATGTATTGAAATGGCATATTGAATGTGTGTTAGGTACAAAAAGTTTTTATATACATTTGACTATTTAGGTAACTTTTGATAGTGGTAATGGTATGTTTTTGAATGGTTACTGGTGATACTCATGAACCTGATGGTGGTTGATATTGATTTAGCATGATTTAGGCTTGGTTGAGTTTGGCTTAAATGCCTATTGATGCTATGTTATATGTCATTTGACATGTTTAGGTCAATGCAAATTTGAGTGAGAAGATGGCTTGAAAAATAGCCTATTTTTGTCCACACGAGCAGAGACACGGGTGTGTGTCTCAGCCATGTCTGACATATGGTTAGGTGACACAGCCGTGTGTCCCTTGGTATTTATTGAGAAATCAAGTCAGTTGCTCTACATAGCCTAGTACACGGGCGTGTGACTTGGCCATGTGGCATAAGTTAGTATACACTATAGTTTTAACACGACTTAGCACACGGCCTGGCCCATAAGCGTGTCAGGCCATTTCCAAGGGTATATGGGCTAGTCATACGGGCGTGTGGTTGGCCGTGTAACCCAAGTCAGGGAGTTACACAGGGTCGGACATGGGTTGGGACATGCCAATGTGATCCCATTTCGAATGTCCACACGGCTTGTGACACGAGTGTGTCTTTGGCTGTGTGAGACACGGCCGGGCCACATGGGGGTGTGTCCCCTGAACTTTGAAAATTTTCTATGTTTTCCAAAATTTTTCCTAAGTTATCAGTTTAGTCCCGAACCACTTCTAATGTTTGATTTGAGCCTCGAAGGCTCATATTAGGGACAATATGGTTTATTGTGAATGACTTTTATTGGAATATGGAAAATATATGAGAAATGTGTAACGCCCCGAATTTGGGCCTAGAAGTATTGGGCCTTGAGTATGGGTTCGTTAGGAGGTTGTATATAAGTATTTAATTATACAAGGAAATGACACAATTAAATGTCTGCTTTGGTGGTTAATGGCCTTGAGGAGTGTTGGAGAAATCTTGGGTTCAAACCTACGGTTTAGCAAAAATTTTGGTTTTAAGTGAATAAAACCCTGGGTGCTTGGATAAAGGCCTTTTAAATTATTGTGTTAAATAAATGGCACAAATAAGCATGTGGTCTAGTGGTTGTGGCGTCATTAACATTGCAAGGGAGCTTGGTTTCAAGTCTTGGCTCTTGCAATTTATTTTGGTTTTTCTTTTAAAGGAACCTCGACTTTGGCCTATAGACCTTATAATTAATTAAGGCTAAAATGGTGACACAAAGAGCTTTGTGGTGTAGTGACAAGGTGGCGTGTTGTGTAACTGTGAGGTCTAAGGTTCAAGTCTTGGGATGTGCAATGGGGTATTTATCTTGCTGTTTGAGCTGTGTAGGAGGTGGAGTTGGACTGGAACTCTGTGGTTGAAGTGGTCATATAAAAATATGGAATTTTCCTAATGGTTGAAAATAATCCCACATCGAGAAGCTAACATGAGAATTGGTGAGAAGCTGGCTTTAAATAGAGCGAACCAGATGAGTTGGTGAGGGGAAAAGTGATTAAGACTCAATGCAGGATGTGCGAAAGTTGGTGATCGTGGACTTCGACGTGTTCTCATAAACAGGTGTGTATTCACGTCCTTCTTTGTTGGAAATCGGCAAAAGTCGAAAAGTCGAAACTTCGGCATTTGAGGCCTCATGAGCGTGCGACTGCTCGTGGGGTAAATCAAGCCCACAAACCATGGGCTACAGACTATAGAGGTTGCCACGAGCGTTCTTGTGTACTGGGCCTCAATGGGCCCTGTAACACCCCAAACCCAGCCCAGACGTTATGGCCGAATCTGACGTGCCACATTGGAGTTGAAAACCCACGTTCCGTTTTAATGTTTTAAAAACCATAAATTTTGTTGAGTTAACAAGGTGTATGGAAGCTGGGCACCAGGTAGGTATCCGAGATAGAGGAGGTGAGCCATGAAGGCTGCTTAAGTACCAAGCTCTTTGATTGGATCCAATCCTAGACATGCTCACAACCATAGCCACACTTTGTTATATCGAGTTTAAATTTGTTTAAGTAAACGACTTTGATAAATCGATTAATCGTGGTGTTGAACTCTTTTGAAAACAAGTATCGTTTTGAAAACACGTCCTAAGTCTAGCCCATTTGAATAATTATCAACTAGGTTTGAAGTTATTAAAATTAAAATAATCCCGAAAAGAAATAAAAGGAAAGTTAAAATGGCCTTATTACAACCCAAAAATAAATAATAATTAAAGGGAAACTAATGAAAACCAACGCTTATTTAAAAATCCAAAGACAATCACCGTGGCTACTCTGAATCCCCTCCGGCCCAAGTCCCCACATCAAGGCTCACCTGTAAGGTTAAGGAAAGGGGGTGAGTTTGGAAACTTAGTGTGCAACAAGCCCCTTTCAGAGCCCAAAACAATAACAGCCTGTTGGGTCTAAGCCCAAAACCAATCTCAAACATGTACTGGGCCATAGCCCTTTTCATATTTCATAATTCATAACACTGGGCGGAAGCCTTTTCATATTTCATATTACTGGGCCGAAGGCTTTACTGTAAACGGTACGGCCCAAAGGCCCATTTTTATGTCACATGTAATGTCAATGAAAGAATGCAACCCATTTTGGGAGGCTACTCAACCCACCATCTGCTACTCTCCACCCATACCAACCAACACACCATGTGGGGATTAACTCGACCCACCCCGCCATAACTCTCCACTGGCAACATAGCTGCTTTATCATATAACTGGAGGCCTAGCCTCTTTTAATAACTGGGGCAAAGCCCTTTTTTAATAACTGGGGCATAAGCCCTTTAATAACTGGGGCATAAGCCCTTTTTATAACTGGGGCATAAGCCCTTTTAATAACTGGGGCATAAGCCCTTTTATTAACTGGGGCATAAGCCCTTTTAATAACTGGGGCATAAGCCCTTTTGCACTTCCTCCATCCATATAAACACCCAACCCAATGCATTTATGAACATCTCTTGTGCATATCATACATATCATGTGTATATCATACATGTCATGTGCATATCATACATATCATGTTTATCAAAATCCCATGCATTAAGTTCATATATAAACCCTTAAGGGTATAATGGTCATTTTTACCTAGGGGCAAAACAGTCATTTTCATATTATAAGGGTGATCTTGTAATTTTACCAAAATTAGGGTTTCCATGTTCATTAACGGTTACAAACAATTCATGGTGCAAACAAGTGATTCGGCCCATTTTATTAAAACGAGTTGTTGGGCCAAAAACCCTAATGGGCCCTACTTAGCCGATTTTGTCATCTAGGCCCATTTAGCCTATATCCATAACAATATTAACAGCTTTAACATGCAATTTAACTGATTTCCATTTCCTACCAAATTTACCCAAATGGGCCCGAAAGCCTATTGGGCCCTAATTCAGCCACTCGAGGCCCAACTTACCGTGAACGCCAAAAACACGTCCTTACCATTTCCATTATTCCCGATCATCATCTCATCGATTCTAACTAACTAGTGAGCGTCATTGCTTGCTCACAAGTCCTCGAAATGCCGAATTTTAAGATTTCGCTTTTCGGCATTTATCGCTTTAAGCTATGAAAAGGGTTCGTTACACACCTGTTTGGCGATAGTCCTCGACGAGATCTCCTACACGATTTCTCCTATAATCCATCGTTAATAATCAGCTTCCCATAATTGAACCAAACCTCAAATCATCTAATACTAATACTTACACATTCGGCCACCATCCATAATGGCCTTAGGACTCTTACCTTTGTCGCGATTTATGACTAGGTCTATCCACTCCGGTGATCCAAGCTACTCCAAGTCGACACTACACCTTGCCACTCCTTCAATAAATAAACCAAAAAAAAAATATTAAAAGGAGACCCCATTAGGCCTACACCCACATTCGGCCACCTCCCTAAACTAGAAGGGTTTCGGCTTTTGGCCATCGTTACACTAGGAATTGTTTAGAGTTTGAACCCTTACCACAGTCTTCCTCCTCTTGAATCCGGATGCCTAAAAGGTAAAGGAATTGAACGCCAACTATGGAAAAGGAAAGAAAAGGTTGCTGGTCACAAAGAATCGACACCCACCTATCTTCACTGATTTCGGCTTTTTGCGGTATTTCGGTAGAAGTAGAGATTAAAGAAAGAAATAATAAATGAGTAGAGGAAAGTAATAGGCTGGATTTTGAAAAAGAAAAGGGAGAAAAGATGAGAGGAAGGATGGTAGATTCGGCTAGGGAAGAAAAAGAAGATAAAAACTAAAACAAAGGAGAAAACGGCATAGCTAAGACCCTAATGCCGAAATTACTAACCTAATACCCTTCTGCCGAATTCCCCTCTCTAACCCTTTCCAAACGGCTAAGCTCTATCCTTCTCTCAAATCCCTAGAATCTCTCCCCTTATCCCTCCTTAATCCATGTGTTTGACTTGATCGAACTCTCCTCTTCTGTAATCCACTTAGGTTCCAACACTTACCCTTCCCGCACATAAAATAAATACTCTTATTTGCCAACACAGGAATCGATCCTGTGTCTTCCTTATGCTCCACACGCCACTTTTTAGGAGCTTAGTGGCGCCACCCTTGCCACTCTACCAAAGCTCTTTTGTGATACACTTTACCCACAACTTAATATAAGGGCACCTAGCCGTAACCCCTAACTCCTAAGTCTAAAATTTAAAATTCAACCGGGTTTTGGCTAACTCATAAGCCTTCCATAAGCCCATTTATACACCCAAATTATGAATTCCATAATCACATACCAAATTTTAGAAAATTACTTAAAATATCAGGAATCGCGAAAAACCCGAAAATCAGGATGTTACAACTCTACCCTCCTTAAAGAAATTTCGGCCTCGAAATTTTCCTAATCCAAATAGTTGAGGGTACTGCTGATGCATTTCCTCTTCGGTCTCCCAAGTAGCTTCTTCCTTGCCATGGTTCCTTCAAAGTACCTTCACCAATGGGACTGACCTCCTTCGCAACACCTTGACATCAGGATAAAGTATTTGCACAGGTTCCTCTTCAAAGGTCAAATCCGACCGTATCTCAACTTCTGCAACTGGCACGATATGAGTTGGGTCAGAACGATATCGCCTTAGCATGGACACATGGAAGACATCGTGAATGCGATCCGATTCGAGGTAACTCCGGTGATAAGCCACCGGCCCTATCCTCTTAGTGATTCGGTAAGGCCCAATAAACTGTGGGCTCAACTTACCCTTCTTACCAAATCTCAAAATCTTCTTCCAAGGCGAAACTTTCAAAAGACCATGTCCCCATCGTGATATTCAATATCCTTACGCTTCAGATCGGCATAAGACTTTTGTCGATCCACCGCCTCTTTAACCTCTTCCCGATCACCCTAATCTTGTCTTCAGATCGCCTACCAACTCTGGTCCAAGTATTCTCCTTTCCCCAATTTCGCCCAACAAGTAGGCGAACGACACCTTCGCCCATATAGTGCCTCATATGGAGCCATCTGAATACTTGCTTGGTAATCTGTTGTTATCGCGAACTCCGCCAATGGCAAATGGTCCTCCCACCGCCTCTAAACTCAATAGCACAACCCTCAACATATCCTCTAAAATCTGAATAACCCTCTCCGATCGCCCATCCGATCAAGGTGAAAAGCCGATCGAAATCCAATCGCGCTCCTAATGCCTCATGCAACTTCGCCAAAACCGAGATGTAAACCTTGGGTCTCGGCTCGAAATTATCGACTTGGCACACCATGCAACCGTACTATTTCGCCACATACAATCTGGCCAACTTCTGAAGTGAGTAATCGGTTCGGACAGGTATGAAATGAGTAGATTTCGTGAGTCTATCCACAATCACCCAAACCGAATCCTTCTTAGAAGGTGTCAACGGCAACCCACTCACAAAGTCCATAGTTACCCTTTCCCACTTCCAAAGTGGTATCTTTACCGGTTGTAACAATCCCGAAGGTAGTTGATGCCCGGCCTTCATTTGTTGACATGTTAAACATCTCCCTACAAATTCGATCACTTCTCGCTTAAGCCCAGGCCACCAATATTACTCTCGCAAGTCTCAATACAACTTACTCCCTCCTGGATGCATAGCACAAGGTCCATTATGTACCTCTTTCAAAATCATCAATCTCAAGTCGGAGTTTTTCGGCATACAAATTCTTCCTCGAAAACAAAGAACTCCCTCACTATTTAACCCAAAGTCAGGATTCTCCCCTTTCTCAACTTGCTAAAACCGAGAAACCAACGACTCGTCCTCCAACTGTTGCTTCTTAATCTGTTCTACCCAAGTCGGTCTTACTTGCAACTCTGCCAATAAACTTCCGTCATCATACAAACTTAGACGAGCAAACATCGCCTTTAATTCCGCCACGACCCTTCGACTTAGCGCATCACCACGACATTCGCCTTACTCGATGATACTCGATCAAACAGTCATAGTCCTTTAACAACTCTATCCACCTTCACGCCTAAGATTCACTCCTTTTGAGTCGCAAGTACTTAAGACTCTTGTGATCCGTATAGATGATGCATTTTCTCCATACGGTGATGCCTCTATATCTTAAGTGCAAAGATTACCGCCAATTCCAAGTCATGCGTAGGGTAGTTCACCTCATGCGCTTAAGTCGTCATGAAGTATAAGCGACTACTTTACCCTCTTGCATCAACACGCAGCCCAAACCTACATGTGACGATCGTCAGTACACTTACCGACTGGTCAATCAAATCGGCGCTTCGTCAAAACCTTCTTCAACTTCTCAAAAGCCTCTTGTCGCTTATTTGTCCAAACAAAAGGTGCTCCCTTCCTTATAAGTTTCATTAAGCAGGTCGCCAACACGTAAAATCCTTCCACGAATCTCGATAATAACGCCAACCCCAAAAACTTGAATCTCATTCGACTTCGGTGGCTTCCATTCCAAAATTGCTTCAATCTTTCGAGGGTCCACCTTGATCCCCTCGCAGACACAACATGCCCCAAGAAGGTAACTTCCTTCAGCCAAAACTCGCACTTACTAAACTTTGCATAAAGTTGTTTCTCCTTTAACACTTGCAGCACTACACGAAGATGCTCATCATGCTTCTCTTCCGCTTCCGAATACACTAAGATATCGTCAATAAAAATGACTACAAACCGATCCAAGTATGGTGGAATACCGATTCATCAAATCCATGAATGCCGCCGTGCATTAGTCAACCCAAAAGGCATTACCGAAACTCGTAATGACCATATCGAGTCCCTGAACGCCGCCTTATAAATATCCCCTCTTTAACTCTTAATTGATGATATCCCGACCAAGGTCAATCTTAGAAAACACCGAGGCTCCTTTTAATTGGTCGAACAGATCATCGATTTTGGTAACGGATACTTGTTCTTGATAGTCGGTTTATTCAACCGCCGATAGTCAATACACATTCGCATAGTCCCATCTTTCTTCTTTACAACAAGACGGTGCTCCCACGGGAAACACTTGGTCTTATAAACCTCTACCAATGACTCTTGAATCGAAGCTTTCAATTCTACCAACTCCTTTGGTGCCATCCTATAAGGTGCAATGGACACAGGAGCTATTCCATGTAGTAAGTCGATTCCAAACTCGACTTTTCCGCCGGGGTAATCCAGGAAGTTCATCCGGAATACATCCTGAAATTCCTTAATAGTCCTAACCGACTCTACCGTTATCTCCTCAAGTCCCGTTTGACTTATAAGGGCCAAGTACGCCTCACAACCTTTCCGAATCAACTTCTCGGCTCTTAAAGCCGAAACAACATTGGACAAATAGTCCTTTCGTTCCCCTATGACCATTATCTCCTCATCTTCGGCAATTCTTAGTACCATCCTTTTGCAAAGACAATCCAACGTCACCTTGTGCTTAGTTAACGATCCATTCCCAAGATAAGATCAAAATCCCAAAATGGCGGCTCCATCAAATCTCCTTCAAAGATTTTATCTTGTGTCACTAACTTGATCGCCCTAAAATTTTTTCTACCTTAACCGAATGTCCCAATGGACTTATCAACGATACCCCACTCACGCCTTCTCAGAAGCACATCTAAAGCCCCAGATACATCACAAGCAACATACGAGTGGGTGGAACCCACATCAATCAAAGCAGTGTAAGGCATGCTATGGATGAAGAACGTACCCGTTATAACATCAGGAGCGTCTCCCTCCTCACGACGTCGTGTAGCATAAACCAATACCGGTTGTCGAGCTTCAGCATGTCCAGCACCTCTGCCAATTGCCCCACGTCCTCGTCCATTACCATTGCCACCTCTTCCTTGCCCACGACCCCTCTGCGGTGATGGTCCTCTTCGCCGTGGTTGAACATCCCTTTGCTCTGCCGCTAGCTCCTGAGCTGTCCTCCGAGGACACTCTCTGAACTTATGCTCCTTAGACCCACATCGAAAACATGCTCCGATTCGCTTCAAGACTCCCCATATGCACCTTACCACAGTCCCCGCAAGCTGCGGTCTATAAGCATTTATCGAACCGCTCGAACTGGTTCCTCCATCCTTGCTCTTTTAACATTTCGATTCGTGGAACTTGAGGGTCTAAAATCCTCTTGAATCTGGTCGATCCTTCTCACGATTCTCGTCCGCTCACCACCTTCACCTCCTCGGCTATTTTTGACTTTTCTACCAATGCAAAGCAAAACCACGCCCTCTGTGGAGCTATTAATATCCTAAGCTCGTCACAAGACCATCCTCAAATCGGACATCGTGCTCATATTCGGTTGCCACAATGCCACTAGCATATTGACTCACTTAAAAATTTCGCCTCATACTGCCATGCCTTATCACCTTGAGTCGATTCAAGAATTCCTTCCGACGAGCATCCACATAGCTTGCTCCAACATACCTCCCTTTAAAAGCCGCTTTGAACAATTCCTGTGTTACTTGCTCAATTCGGTACTCTCCCTTACGGTGATCCACCAACAAGATGCCTCGTCCGTAGCAAATGACACGCTCCTTTCACTTTTTGCTCCACCGAGCGCCTAGATCGTCCATGATCCGCTCTGTTGCCTCTAGCCAATATTCTCGCCACATTTGGGGCTACTCTAGATACACCCCTAAATACTTCGCCCGCTGGCCCGAGTCGCTCCGATATAGACCCCTATTCACCGTCCCAAGATTAGCTCCACCACTCTTTCTAAAACCCTTAACATGGCTTGGGATAAAGCGTCATCCCCCGCAGCCCGATCATAAGACCCAGTCTCCGTTGCTTGCGGCACAGATGGCTCCTCAGCTGGCCTATGCCCTGAGGATGAAGATTCAGCTTGCACCCTTCCGCTACCACAGTCGCGGCCTCGTCCACGAGCTCCTCTTGTACTCATATCGAATTTTCTGTTTAGAATTTTATGAAATTAGTATAACGTTCCACTGTTTATTAAGAAAATGTCTTATGGAGATATAGCAGTTCAAGGATTGTTTTCGTATCATCGTAGCCTAGCTACGCCTCATTCCTACCGCTTACATACTCTACCCTAGCTAAAGTATCATAGTAGGGTCTCAATACTATTCATAATATCATATCATATATCATAAAGAAAATATACTTACAGACTTGGTGCCGGGATTCAAGGCGCCACTTCTTTCTTCAATCGAACTTGAAAACCATGTTTTAATCACCAAAATAGAAATTTAAAACTTTGAATTGAAAACTCCTTTATTTTGAACTCTTGATTTAAAACAGAAAAACTTGTACCTTTTTAACATATATTCCCCGCAAAACATCTCAAAAAAAACCATTTTCAAAAATACCCTTTTTAGGCCTAAGTTTCCGAAAACATTTTTGGACCCGATCCACAGCCGAGTTGTTGCAACTTAGCTCTGATACCACTAAATGTAACACCCCAAACCCAGCCCAGACGTTATGGCCGAATCTGACGTGCCACATTGGAGTTGAAAACCCACATTCCGTTTTAGTGTTTTAAAAACCATATATTTTGTTGAGTTAACAAGGTGTATGGAAGCTGGGCACCAGGTAGGTATCCGAGATAGAGGAGGTGAGCCATGAAGGCTACTTAAGTACCAAGCTCTTTGATTGGATCCAATCCTAGACATGCCCACAACCATAGCCACACTTTGTTATATTGAGTTTAAATTTGTTTAAGTAAACGACTTTGATAAATCGATTAATCGTGGTGTTGAACTCTTTTGAAAACAAGTATCGCTTTTGAAAACACGCCCTAAGTCTAGCCCATTTGAATAATTATCAACCGTGTTTGAAGTTATTAAAATTAAAATAATCCTAAAAAGAAATAAAAGGAAAGTTAAAATGGCCTTATTACAACCCAAAAATAAATAATAATTAAAGGAAACTAATGAAAACCAACGCTATTTAAAAGTCCAAAGACAATCACCGTGGCTACTCAATCCCTCCCGCCCAAGTCCCCACATCAAGGCTCACCGCAAGGTTAAGGAAAGGGGTGAGTTTGGAAACTCGTGTGCAACAAGCCCCTTCAGAGCCCAAAACAATAATGACTGTTGGGTCTAAGCCCAAAACCAATCTCAAACATGTCTTGGGCCATAGCCCTTTTCATATTTCATAATTCATACATCACAACAAGCTTTTTCATATTTCATATTATCGGGCAAGCCTTTATCAGAAACAGTACGCCCAAAGGCCCATTTTATGTCACATGTAATGTCAATGAAAGAATGCAACCCATTTGGGAGGCTACTCAACCCACCATCCGCTACTCTCCACCCATACCAACCAACACACCATGTGGGGATTAACTCGACCCACCCCGCCATAATCTCTCCACGGCAAGATAGTCGCTTTATCATATAACCGAGGCCTAGCCTCTTTTAATAACGGGCAAAGCCCTTTTTAATAACGGGTATAAGCCCTTTAATAACTGGGCATAAGCCCTTTTAATAATCAGGGCATAAGCCCTTTTAATAATCGGGCATACGCCTTTTAATAATCATGATAAGCCCTTTTGCACTTCCTCCATCCATATAAACACCCAACCCAATGCATTTATGAACATCTCGTATGCATATCATACATATCATGTGCATATCATACATGTCATGTGCATATCATACATATCATGTTTATCAAAATCCCATGCATTAAGTTCATATATAAACCCTTAGGGGTATAATGGTCATTTTACCTAGGGGCAAACGGTCCTTTTCATATTATAAGGGTGATCTTGTAATTTTACCAAAAATTAGGGTTTCCATGTTCATTAACGGTTACAAACAATTCATGGGTGCAAACAGTGATTCTGGCCTATTTTTAGCGAAAACGAGTTGTTGGGCCAAAAACCCCTAATGGGCCCTACTTAGCCGATCCTGTCATCTAGGCCCATTTAGCCTATATCCATAACAGTATTAACAGTTTTAACATGCAATTTCACATATTTCCATTTCCTACCAAATTTACCCAAATGGGCCCAAAAGCCTATTGGGCCCTAATTCAGCCCCTCGAGGCCCAACTTACCGTGAACGCCAAAAACACGTCCTTACCATTTCCATTATTCTCGATCATCATCTCATCGATTCTAGCTAACTAGTGAGCGTTCGCTTGGTCACAAGTCCTCGAAATGCCAGAATTTCGGCATTTCGGCTTTTCGGCATTTATCGCTTTAAGCTATGAAAAGGGTTCGTTACACACCTATTTGGCGCTATTCCTCGACGAGATCTCCTACACGATTTCTCCTATAATCCATCATTAATAATCAGCTTCCCATAATTGAACCAAACCTCAAATCATCTAATACTAATACTTACACATTCGGCCACCATCCATAATGGCCTTAGGACTCTTACCTTTGTCGCGATTTATGACTAGGTCTAGCCACTCCGGTGATCCAAGCTACTCCAAGTCGACACTACACCTTGCTTCTCCTTCAATAAATAAACCAAAAAAAAAATATTAAAAGGAGACCCCATAAGGCCTACACCCACATTCGGCCACCTCCCTAAACTAGAGGGGTTTCGGCTTTTGGCCATCGTTACACTAGGAATTGTTTAGAGTTTGAACCTTTACCACAGTCTTCCTCCTCTTGAATCTGGATGCCTAAAAGGTAAAGGAATTGAACACCAACTATTGAAAAGGAAAGAAAAGGTTGCTGGTCACAAAGAATCAGCACCCACATATCTTCACTGATTTCGGCTTTTTGCGGTATTTCGGCAGAAGTAGAGATTAAAGAAAGAAATAATAAATGAGTAGAGGAAAGTAATATGCTGGATTTTGAAAAAGAAAAGGGAGAAAAGATGAGAGGAAGGATGGTAGATTCGCCTAGGGAAGAAAAAGATGAGAAAAACTAAAACAAAGGAGAAAACAGCATAGCTAAGACCCTAATGCCGAAATTACTAACCTAATACCCTTCTGCTGAATTCCCCTCTCTAACCCCTTCCAAACGGCTAAGCTCTATCCTTCTCTAAAATCCCTAGAATCTCTCCCCTTATCCCTCCTTAATCCATGCGTTTGACTTGATCCAACTCTCCTCTTACAGAATCCACTTAGGTTCCAACACTTACCCTTCTTGCACATAAAATAAATACTCTTATTTGCCAACACAGGAATCGATCCTGTGTCTTCCCTTATGCTCCACACGCCACCTTTTAGGAGCTTAGTGGCGCCACCCTTGCCACTCTACCAAAGCACTTTTTGTGATACACTTTACCCACAACTTAATATAAGGGCACCTAGCCAGAACCCCTAACTCCTAAGTCCAAAATTTAAAAATTCAACCGGGTTTTGGCTAACTCATAAGCCTTCCATAAGCCCATTTACACACCCAAATTATGAATTCCATAATCACATACCAAATTTTAGAAAATTACTTAAAATATCAGGAATCGCAAAAAACCCGAAAATCAGGATGTTACAGGCCTCGTGGGCCCGCCTATGTAAATTCGATTGTAGGTGAGAAATAGTTGGGCTTGAAATGCCATGTACATGGCATAGGTCGTTCTGTGCCACGTTGGGCCTAATGGCATTGTGGGCCTAATGGGCTCGTGGGCCCTACACGAATTGAATCTGCAACTTGTGATAATTATTGGACTGGGCTATGTAGGTCACATAGTGTAACTCCCCTTAGCCGTATCCAAGGCTGGAACAGAGTACGAGGCATTACCAGACTTAACAATACACATAGACGAAAACCGGGCAATAAAATTTCATTTAATTCAAAACTTTTCGACACATGCATAGTAAACAAAGCTAACTATATCATCACATCAAAACATAGGACATGGCAGGATTAATTAAACTTATAAACCATAATGGATAAAGACTACATCTCATGATCATATACGATAACTCAATGCAGACTGATACGTATGGTCAAAATCATAATAAAAATACATATCACAAACCAACTTCCTATACATGCCACTCACTTGAAATTTCTAATATTTGAATTAATTCTCCCAAAATGATAGTTTGATAGTGTGATTTTGCCTCCGATGATCTCCAACCCCGAGCCGACCTGCCAATACTAAAGAAATAGAGAGGATGGGTAAGCTTTATGCTTAGTAAGTTCATATGAAAATAATAAGCAATTACTACCACGCTTTTCAAGATAAAGTACTATAATTGTACAATTACACATGTTCAGGTTAAGCTGTGTTATAGAGTTACAGTTACTAAATCATTCTTATCTGAAGCTACAAAACTCCAAATTTAGTTTCGTTAATTTTCCTTGAAACTATATTCATATATCTTTCTCCCATAAAATTTCCAGAATTTTTAGTTTAGCCAATTAGTACAGTTTATTCATTAAAGTTTCCCCTATTTCAAGGTATGACTACTCTGACCCCTGTGCACTACGAACCAAATTTCTCCCTGTACAGAATTTCAATGACCATTCCATTTATTTCCTTTAAAAAAGGACTCAATAAGGAATCAATACATGTAAGGTATGACTCTTAATAATTTTTTTTTTACAGTTTATGGCGAATTTCTAAAGTCAGAACAGGGGATCTCGAATTTATTCTGACACTGCCTCACAAAAATTATAGTATCACATAATATATAACTCTTTTGCTCCCCCTGTTTCTTTTATATGAAAATAGACTCATTAATATTTAATTCGATAATTTTTTGAAATTTAATTCAACTTACATAATTTTGGTAAATTTTCAAATTCATGCATCTTCATTGCTCAACACTGTTTTACTACTAAAGTTCACTTTTACACAATTCACTTAATCCATTGCATTTTACCAAGGTTCGCTCAAATATCGAGCACATTGCTCATAAATTCAAATAAACATATACTTGCACTTGTTCATCACATAATCACTTTCACATGCATTTTCATTTAATCGATTCCCTGTTGAACTCATTGGAATACTAACAGATACACAATTGCCTGCACATTTTCCCATTTCCACACTTGTAGCCGAAGCTATCTGCTACGCATAGTAGCCTGCACTTAGTACTACACATGCGACCAATAATCTGGTACACATAGCAGCCTGCACTTAGTACTACACACGTGATCACAGTTTTTGGGTACGCATAGTAGCCTGCACTTAGTACTACACATGAGACCAATTATCCGGTACTCGTAGTAGCCTGCACTTAGTACTACACACGTGACCTCACAATAGTTCATTTTTATTGTTTCTATTCCAAAGTTTCAACCGGGAAATTCCTTACTTTTCAACATTTTACTAAATTATCCGTAACCAATTTAAATTCATAACTTACATCAAATAACGATTTGATAGGCAGCCACATTTCATATGATATCAAAATATAATAACATAAAAAGAATCGATAGATTATTTATATACGAACTTACTTGAAGTGTCGATCTCACCATCCATAGTACCAATTGTCTATTCATAGTATAATAAGACACAACTCAAATATCAAATCAGCTTTTAAGAATTTACATAACATATATCACATATTTCATATATCACTTGTCATGTATCATTATTTTCTTGCATTTCATATAACATTCTTTCATGTCATATTTCCACATCATAAACACCATTCCATCAACTTTTCCAATATATTAAATCATACAATATATGAAATAATAGTACGAAAAATAATTCAAACATAACATTGCATTATTATTATCATACGAACTTACCTCGATCTAGAAACGACAATTTACCATTTTAGTCCATAACCTTGTATTTTCTCAATTTAAGCCCGAATCTCGATTTCCTTCATCTATAATATCACATTTAGCCTAATAATTCATACGGGTCCAAAAATCATATTTTTACAAATTTTCATTTTGACCCCTAAACTTTTGCATATTTGCACTTTTTCCCCAAGGTTCGGAAATTAAATTTCATCCTATTTTCTTTTATTTTATGACATGCTGATAATTTTTCCCTTCTATGGAAACATCAAATTCTCACTCTAACATGTACTTATGACTATTAGGTATTTTTACCGATTAAGCCCTTTTACTTGTTTTCACTTAAAACCGAGTAGCACAAGTTGTCTAACATAATTTAAAACCTCATATTCTATCATAAAACACCAAAATACACAAATTTCACATATGGTTATTTTTCCAATTATGAACCCTAGGTTGAATTATTGCTAGCATAAGCTAAATCAAGTTACCGGGACTCTAAAAACGTAAAAATCATTAAAAACGAGGCTAGAACGGACTTACAATCGAGCTTGGAAGCTTGGAAACCCTAGCCATGGAGTCTCCCTTGGTATACACGTCCATGGTGAAGAAGATGAACAAAATTGGCTTTTAATTTTGTATTTTAATTCATTTTACCCTTAAATGACCAAAATGCCCTTTTTACTAAACTTTCCAAAAATTCCATCAATGTCCAATTTTTGTCCATAAACTTAGAAATTGGTCAAATTCTATTTAAGGCCTCCTAATTAATATTTCAAAGCAATTTCATACTAGAAACTTCTATAATGCAAGTTTTGCAACTTATTCAATTTAGTCCCTAACTTAAAATTAAGCACTTTATGCATAGAATTTCTTCACGAAATTTTCACACAATCATGCAATCATATCATAGACCTCAAAATAATCAGAAAATAATTATTTCTATCTCAAATTTGTGGTCACAAAACCACTATTCTGATTAGGCCCTAATTCGGGATATTACACATAGCCATATCTAAATTTGGGTTAAATGGGCCACACGAGGGTGTGGGCCCACTTGGGCCGAGTAATGGGCCTTAGGGCCATTTGCACTGCTATGTCTGTTTAGGTTACTTAAGTCGCTCGAGGCGACAGTGGACCTTCTGTTGGGTCGTTAAGACATCAGTTTGTAAAATTACTAAAATACCCTTTTAATGTAAAATTATCGAAATACCCTTGTAGGGTAAAATAACTATTTGCCCTTAAAGGTAAATGACTGATTTGTCTGTGATTTGTATGACTGATTTTGTGCATGACACTCTGCATACATGACATACTGCTCGGGATTAGGATATTGTTATGGAGGAAGAAATCGTATTGGTGGTTGTGCCACATATTTTCATATTCCTAACTTTGCTGCGATTCTAGTTACTGCCGCACGGTGCTAACACTGTAAGTGCAGGGATGGCATGGGTGATTTATTCCCCACAGGTAGTACAGTGTTGGACGGAGGCAAGTACAGGGTTGGATGGCTTATCATGCATTATTCATATGAGTTTGATTCTGATATGGGCTAGGCCTAACTGATATTGATTCTGAGATGGGTCAGGCCCATTTGATACTATGATGGGTTGAGACCTAAATGTTAATGAATCAGGCTTTGGCCCACATATATTATGAGTTGGACTATTTTGTTACTGAATTGGGCTCAAGCCTAGATTGGTTCTAAATTTTATTTTGACTGACTGTTTGGATGCTAGGGGATTACACACTGAGTTTTTGTAAACTCACCCCATTTTTAATTGTGCAGGTAATCCCCAGCATTAAGAGGATCGGTGCTGCGAGGGACTCGGAGATGGCCACACAACTGCTTTTGTTATCTACTACGTATATTTTCCTTTTAGTACTTTAATTTCGGTTGGGTTTGTAGTAAGGCCTCTCAAGTTTTTATTTTAAACTGTGGGATTTTATTTACTATGTTTTACATCTATTAGAAATAGATCGCAGTTTTCCAAAAGCATAACTGTTTCCAGAACACTACATTTTTTGCAACTTAACTTTTAAACATCATGTTTTCGTAAATCGGTTACTTTTAAAATTAGCTTCCTCAACCTAAAAAGAATTTCGAGAATAATATTAATAAGTTTTCAATGTACTACGTTTTAAATAAGAAGGGTTTTTAATGAAAACATGGTTTTCATAAAACACTTCAATGTGACACGCCAGATTCGGCTGTAACTTCTAGGCCGAGTTTGGGGTGTTACAAAATGTATATTTGTTTAAGTAATAAGTCTGGTAATGCTTCGTAACTCTATTCCAGTGATGAATACGGGTTAGGGGTGTTACATATCCGAGAGGCTCCACTGAGTGTTGAATCCAAGTCCTATGTTTGAGTTTTACTTGAAAGATTGAAACACTAATGGGTGAACTTTTTAAGCCCGGTGTGTAATTAACAAAAAAAAATATTCACAATATAAAACATATATGATACAAAGTCATAAAATCACATATCTCAATATTTCATAAGCATGTCATGCATGATCATGTCAATGCATAATTTGTAAAATGATCCTAATTTTAGGAATATGGTCCTACCCTTCCTATTATACGCCAAAATTGACTTTTCCCAGAACTAGTCTAACCAACACACCAAATTGTGAACAATGTCATAGTAATGCAGATAAACTGTCATATAATCAAATTGTGAACAATATCACATTAATGCAGATAAACTATCATATACTTCCACCTTTCACATATCCCATCCTATGCGTGTGATATGGCTAAAACACTCAAAATCATGTAGGCATTTTTAACATGCAAATTACATAGGTACTCAAGGTACCAAAATTTTAGATCTTATTTTCATATAAATATCGCATATGCCATATAATCACATAACATGAGAATGAGATGTACATATTTTTCACATTATTAGCAAACATCAGTATCACACAACATACTTTTCACAAGCATATGGTTTAGGAAAAACATTTACTTGATAAAAATCCATAATGATGACTTATCTCGCTTTATAGATATGTATAGTATCCCCATCTAACAACATTATTTTAATAACAATATTTTTATCGATTTAATAATATTCTTACTTTATTTAGTGTTAAAACCCACACCTGATCATAGATTGGATGTGCAAAAAAATCTCTCAAAACCCTCCACACGTGGATCTACAATTAGGTTACCAAATCGACCAACAAATAATCTTGAGTTAGGACTATCTTCTTAAGAATAAATACGGTAAATTTATTATTGATTATTATTATCACTTACCATTAAAAGATCTCTTGAATTAGTGACAAAACCCAACGATTAACAGTCTCTCAGATTGATGTCAGTCAACCCTTTTATCCACAAGATATATGAAACATTAATTATTGAGGAAATAAATCACCAAGGCCCCTCTAAAGTAATCGACCAAGAGAAGAAAAATAGAAAGTAGAAAATATTTCTATACACCTTTTATACTTACTCTCACACGAATGGAACAAAAGATCAACGAATTGAATGGTTCACAAATCGAAGGAGAAGGAATTATCTAAGAGGAGAATTTATTCAAATATAAACCCAAGGAAGAAATGGAGTTTCAAATTAGGATTCAAATGAAATGACTAATGCATGATTTTGAGTAATGAAAATAAAAATAATGAACATTCAAAATAAGAAAAGGAAAAGGAAAAGGTCCCTACCATCGGCAGTGGTGCTACGGCGACGGTCAAGTAATAGGGGCAGTGGTTTGAAGGATAAGAAGGAATGAATAATGATTTGGTCACTTTCTTAATAGAGAAGAGAAGAGAAAGAAAAGAAAGAAAGAAAAAGTAAGAAAAATAGAGGAATTTAGTGGTGGAGAGTAGTGATTGACATAGTGGAGGAGGGCAACACAAGGCGGCGCTTGAAGAGAAAGAAAGGAGAGGGGTGAGGTGATGGGTGGTGGTTTGGTGGTGAAATATTGGTGGTGCACAACTAAGAAGGGTGGAAGAAAAAGTGAAAGAAAATAAAAAGGGGAAAGGTCAAAAGCTAAATAAAAGAGAAAAAAGAGAGAAAATGGGGATGAGAGGAGGGTGGTGTAACACTAAGAGGAGGAAAATGGGAGATTGGATGGAAAAAAGTGGTCAACCCATTCTAGGTTCTTTGTACCTTGCATAATGGAAAAAATGAGGGAAAAATGAAACAAAAGGGGACAATAGAGTGAAAAAGGGGATCGTGAGATCTTCACTTAAAGTATGTTGACCAAAAGAAAAGGAAATAATCTTCCACCCCTTATTGCAAACTTGGTTGGACGCTAACAATTATAGCACATGGGAAAAGTTATAAAGAAATTTAATTAAAGGATGCTACTAAGGAGACTTAAACCTAGGATCTATAGGACTTTAATTGAAAACTTAACAATTTGGTCACTTTCTTCTTGTTATCATTTGAACAAAAAATATTTTAAAAAAAAAATGGGATGACCTTTGCTAAGGGTTTAAAACAAATTTGCACCAAATAGAAATTAAAGAGAGGGAAGGGATTCAAACTCAAATCATCAAGGACAATTCCATAACTACTCAAACACTATAATTGATATTTAATTAACAAATATGCTAAGGTCATCTAAAAAAAATTCGGACATGACCCCTATTGGTTCATTAACCCAATTTCTATGAACCCTATTTTTGGGATGTGACATCGATAAGGGCACTAAATTTATGCTAGCCCCTAAGTCACAAAAGGCTTTGCTAAAATATCGATCCCTTATCTCTATTGCGATTGTAATGCTACCTAGATCTGTTAACTTTAGGGGTATCTTTTTTGCAATTAGCGCACTATACGAGGAATTAATGTCAATTTGCTCACCTTTTTCCATTTTACTATGTTGTTTCATGATTTTCTTCAAATATTTGGCATATTTTGGAATTTTGTCTATGAGCTCTAATAGCAACAAACTGACATTGGGAGATGTAAACAAATTAAAAAATTTATAAAATATATGGGACCTTTGTTGTCCTTATGTTTGACATCTCTGGATCAGGCACTGGTTCAGCTACCTCTTCAATTGACTTTTGGTGTTCAGCTTCTTCCTTCTCTTATGTGGGTTCATCGACGTCTTTCGAAATTTTCTCCTCATCATGGATGATTATGATTGGCGAATTCAATGCCTTGCATGATCGCAAAGCGATCACCTTTGGCCATTTTTTTAAAACATTGTCATCAATTGGCTCATTTTGTCACATAGGCTATCCATTCGGGATTAAAGTCACCCACATGTAGTTTAGACTTGACGAATGTTCGTCTTCATGGTTTATATCTCTCCCTCTAGTCTATCAATTTTTTGACCAAATGCAGCATGTCATTGCTTACAGTACGTTGTTTCGGTGGTGGAGGTTGATAATAGGGTATTATCAAGTTTGTGCTTGAATTTCTCCTCCATGATTACCTTCCCAATTGAAGTTCGGATAACCCCTTTAACTGGGGTTGTAAGTATTCTAGTAGGGATCTTGAACCCTATTGCCTATATAACTCTTCTCTTATGATTGGGTTTCCTAATGGGGCTCTTCTCTCGTCGACTTGATGGTTGCCTCCAAACGGTTCAGTTTGTCAAGAATTTGTTGGAATCGAGCATCATCGCTCTCTTCCTTTACAGTTTTGACCATTGCTGGCTTGGATATGTAATTCATAGTCGTGTCTTTTATAATTTTTTAGGATTGTTTGCACATGTGATGTAACACCCCTAACCTGTATCTGTCGCCGGGATGGGTTACGAGATATTACCAAAGGACACATAGCTTTTAGACAATCACAAACATGCTCACATTGTAATTACATTTCAAATCAAATATATATATACCATATATATACAAGTTAACCCAAATATTTATAAAAAATTTTACCATTTCAATAAACAAACCAAATCACCAATCTATATATACAAGTTTTAACTACAATAGGTGATACACCTTTCACTAATTACAACAAGCAATAATCACATCTAATTATACACATACATATTTCATAACCGAATATGCCAAACACATTTAAATATTTAGACCACATCATTTATTGAAACCGGAAACCCATATTTAGCAAATGAACAAGCCATAGACAGCTCAAACAGAATTATTCATATCTCTTAACACATAATCGAATGACCTTACTTCATTTACAGATATTTAACTAACATATATACTTTCATATTAATAGTATATATATTGCCACATCAATTAAAGCCATATCATGACAGAATTATTTCATGTTCAAACATAATAATCAACCTGTAAGCATTGAAACAATTATAATTCATTGACTTAAAACAACCACCTCAATCACTTATAACATATTCTATAAATACCTTAGTCGAATCACTCATATATTCATTCAAGATCATTAACCATTTCCAAAACATAAAATACCTATCATAAACAACATCATTTTATATCACATAGTAATATAACCAAAGCACTTTCAAGCCATAACCAAACATAACCGAAATCAAGCATAGAAAATTTAGCCATTTTCGCATGGCCTTTATACATAAACCAAAATATAGCATTCCAAAATGCATTCCAGCCTATACATGCCATAGTTCCAAAATGTAACTTATAAAATACCGAAGACGGTTGATAGTGTGATAGACTTTGCTGACGATCCTCGAGCTTGTCACTTGAATCCAAAATCTATAAAACAGAATGAACATGAAAACACAAAGTAAGCTATAATAGCTTAGTAAGTCATAAGCAAATAAACATCCCATTGTTATAATCAACTCATTTTAATCTAATCCAGATTTCATTATCATTATCAAGCTTAACCTCAAACCTACAAATGAGATAAATAACCTATTTTCATACACAAAATCTACCTTGGCCAAATGCTCACTTAATCAATTTGACCTAATATTATTCATCTTTCAAAGCCAAAATGTCTTAATCTAATCAAACATACACATACACATTTATATAAGTTCAAGAACCATAATATAACATCATGTACATATACCACTTATATGGCCAAATTTACATGATCACATATATTCACATATCCAAGAATCAATTCTACAATATTCATACTATTTATTTACAATGTAACGCCCCCACGCCCGAAATTGTCGCCGAAGTCGAGCTTGAGGGGTTACCGAACATAATTTATCAAATTAAGAACTTCAAATCATTTGTTTCTACATTCACAGCTTTCTAACTACCCGCGTCACAGTTACAAGAAAAATCATATCTACAGTTACGAAACTCGAAATCAAGATCCGTAAATTTTCCCTAAATCTAGACTCATATATATATTTACTAATTTTTTTCTAGAATTTTTTGTTGGGCCAATTAGTACAGTTTATTAGTTAAAGTCTCCCCTGTTTCAGGGTTCGACTGCTCTGACATCTGTGTATTACGAATCAGATATCTCTCTATACAGAATTTCAATGACTACGAGGTTTGTTTTCATTAAAAATAAACTCAATAAGGAATCTGTACATATAAAGAAAAACGTCTAATTTTTTTTTTAAAATTTATTATGAATTTTTAAAGTCAGAACAGAGGATCCAGAAATCACTCTGGCCCTGTTTCACAAAAGTTTAAATATCTCATAAAATATAATTTATATGCCTATTTTGTTCAATCCACATGAAAATAGACTCATTAAGCTTCAATTTAATAACTTACTCATTATTTAGTTCCATTTATACTATTTTTAGTGCTTTTTCAAATTCATGTCATTGCTGCAGCAATATTCTGTTTTAAGGCAAGTTTCATCTTTCCATGAATTTTTATGAACTAGATAACCTATTAAACTTCCATAATATCAAACATGGTCTAAATTAGCCATCACCATGACTTATCAATATCAAACATTTTCTCAACCAAACATGGCCATATCATAAAATTATTTACACAAAATAGGTATATTGCTATACATGCCATACTTAAGTTTTACAAGCCATTTACCCAGATGAAAGTCCTTTGGATAGTGTGATCGAACCTTCGACCCGTCCCGATTCCCGAGCTGGCTTGTTCAAAACTACAATAAATAAAGAGGAGGGAGTAAGCATAAATGCTTAGTAAGTTCATATGTAAATAACAAGTAACATAACAATACAAATATACCAAACAACTTTAGCATGGTATCACCAAAACATATATCACATTTCTAAACATCATTCATCATCTTACCACCTTATCGTTGTTGTATCTAATTTCAACCCGAGGGTTAAGAACATACCTGTCCAAAGTGTCCATTTCACAACACTTACCAAAACGTCACTTGCATCTTAAGTGTTCTTCCATTTCACTAGAAATTTCACCCGTTGAACACATCGGAATACAACTCGGATACACGGATAATTTGCACATAAGTGCCTCATACGTAATCAAGAAATTATGTAACCCGCCCCTAAGTGAACTCGGACTCAACTCAACGAGCTCGAGCATTCGCATCCATAAGTGAACTCAGACTCAACTCAACGAGTTCGGATGCCTAGTTACATTTCACGAACTCAGACTCAACTCAACGAGTTCAGACATTTGCATCCATAAGTGAACTCGGACTCAACTCAACGAGTTCGGATGCTCAACCATCCTAGTGACATGTCACTTGTATCCTAATCTATTCCTAAGGTTCAAACGGGCTTTTTTTTCCTCGATCTCACATCTTTGCCGTCTTCCATGGAATATCAGAACCGATACTCGGTGATAGTTCATACTCATCCAGTAATTCACATAATTACATATTATTCAACAATAACCACAAAGCATAGTATTTCATGATAATAATCAGCATCATATCATATAAACAACATTAAATTTCTTAAAATGACAATTATGTTACTACGTTTACACATGAACTTATCTTGGTACCAAAATATAAAGATTTTGCAATTTAGTCCACAATCTTTTCTTTTCCTCGATCGCGACTTGAAATCTTGTTTCTCTTGATCTATAATGCCAAATTAGTCTTATTTAATACATACATTCATCAAAACAGCATTTAATACGAACTTTGGAAAAATTACACTTTTGCCCCTAAACTTTTGCATAATTACACTTTTGCCCCTAGGCTCGGGAATTAAACTTTATTCCTTATTCTTATATTTTATAACATGCTGATCACTTTTCCCTTCTATGGCAACATCAAATTCTCTCTCTAACATGTACTTGTGACTATTAGGTATTTTTGCCGATTAAGCCCTTTTACTCGTTTCCACTCAAAACCGAGTAGCACAAGTTGTCAACATAATTTAAAACCTCATATTCTATCATAAAACATCAAAATACACAAATTTCACCTATGGGTATTTTTCCAAATATAAACCCTAGGTTGAATTATTGCTAACATAAGCTTAATCAAGCTATCGGGATTCCAAAAACGTAAAGAACATTAAAAACGGGGCTTGGAATCACTTACTATGGAGCTTGGAAGCTTAAAACAAACCCTAGCTATGGAGAACCCTTGAAATTTTGTCCTAATGAAGAAGATGGACAAAAATTGGCTTTTAATTTTGTTTTTAATTCATTTTAATAACTAAATGACCAAAATACCCTTACTACTAAACTTTCCAAAAATTCCTTCCATGTCCTAATTTTGTCCATGAACTTAAAATTGGTCAAATTGCTATTTAAGACCTCCTCATTAATATTCCAAAACAATTTCATACTAAAAACTTCTAGAATGCAAGTTTTGCAACTTATTCGATTTAGTCCCTACTTTCAATTTAAGCACTTTAGGCATAGAATTTCATCACGAAATTTTCACACAATCATGCAATCATATCATAAACATAAAAATCATTGTAAAATAATTATTTCTATCTCGAATTTGTGGTCACAAAACCACTATTCCGATTAAGCCCTAATTCAGGATATGACAACTCTCCCCCCCTTTTAAGGATTTTCGTCCTCGAAAATCTTATCGGTAAACAGGTGTGGGTATTGGTTTCTCATAGTTTCTTCAGGTTCCCATGTAGTCTCTTCTACCCCATGCTTTTTCCACAACACTTTCACAAGTGCAACACTTTTATTTCTTAGTTGTTTGACTTCTCGAGCTAAAATCTTAATCGGTTCTTCTTCATAAGTCATATCCGGTTGTAGTTTAACTTCTGTCGGTGAAATTATATGTGAAGGATCCGAATGATACCGGCTTAACATAGATACGTGAAACACATCATGAATCTTTTCTAATTCGGGTGGTAACGCTAGCCGATATGCTACCGGTCCAACTTTTTCAATTATTTCATACGGTCTAATAAAACGCGGACTTAACTTGCCCTTTCGTCCAAATCTAAGGACTTTCTTCCATGGAGACACTTTCAAAAATACCTTATCACCAACTTGAAACTCCATTTCCTTTCGTTTCAAATCCGCATAAGATTTCTGTCTATCTGAAGCAGCTTTCAAACAATTTTGAATCACTTTCACCTTTTCTTCGGTTTCTTTTATTAAATCAACTCCATAAATCTGACTTTCCTTGAGTTCAGTCAAATACAATGGCGTCCAACATTTATGACCATATAATGCTTCATAAGGTGCCATCTTCAAACTTGTCTGATAACTATTATTACAAGCAAATTCTACCAACGGTAAATACTTTTCCCAACTACCTTGAAATTCCAATACACAACATCTGAGCATGTCTTCAAGAATCTGAATTACTCTCTCTGATTGTCCATCAGTTTGTGGATGAAAGGCAGTGCTGAAATTTAACTTTGTACCTAATGCTTCTTGCAACTTTTGCCAAAACCGTGAGGTAAACCTCGGATCTCTATCTGAAATGATTGACAAAGGTATCCCATGAAGTCTAACAATCTCTCAGATATACAATTCAGCCAACTTATTAAGAGAATAATCTGTACGTACTGGAATAAAATGAGCCGATTTAGTCAGTCTGTCAACTATTGCCCAGATGGCATTTTTCTTCCCTGGAGTTAATGGCAACCCTGATATAAAATCCATAGTAATCCGATCCCATTTCCATTCAGGAACCATAATAGGCTGAAGTAATCCGGAAGGTACCTGGTGTTCAGCTTTCACTTGTTGACAAACTAAGCACTTTGATACAAACTCGGAAATATCTCTTTTCATTCCACTCCACTAGTACATTTTCTTTGTCATTATACATCTTCGTACTGACCGGATGAACCGCCAAACAACTATTATGTGCTTCATGCAAAATCTTTTGAATCAACTCATCATTTTTCGGTACACAAATTCGATTTTTAAACATCAAACAACCATCAAAACCGATTCTGAAATCTGATCCCGTATCAGCTTCACACTATTTTCTTTTGGCTAGCAAATCTTGATCATTTTTTTGAGCTTCAGAAATCTCTTGTAAAAACATCGGTCTTGTTCTTAACTCTGCTAAAATCGAACCGTCATCTGAAATTTTCAACTGAGTGTTCATAACTCTCAAAGCAATCAACAACTTTCTGCTTAAAGCATCGGCAACCACATTCACTTTTCCTGGATGATAATCAATAACAAGCTCGTAATCTTTCAATAACTCCAACCATCTTCGCTGTCTCAAATTCAAGTCTTTTTGTGACATCAAGTATTTAAGACTTTTGTGATCGGTATATACTTGGCACTTTTCACCATACAAATAATGTCGCCAAATCTTCAAAGCAAACACCACTGCAGACCAATTCCAAATCGTGAGTAGGATAATTCCTCTCATGAGGTTTTAAGCGCCTCAAGCATAAGCCACCACTTTTCCTTCTTGCATGAGGACACACCCCAAACCATTTAGAGAAGCATCACTATACACCACAAATTCTTTACCGATTCGGGTTGTATCAACACCGGTGCTTCAGTTAATAACTTTTCAATTCTTCGAAACTCTGTTGACATTCTTTCGTCCATTCAAATTTAACATCCTCTCGGAGTAGTATAGTCATAGGAGCAGCAATTATAGAAATTTCATTTACGAACTGCCGATAATACCCAGCTAGCCCCAAGAAACTTCTAACTTCGCCACGTTTTTGGTGGTTTCAATCAACAATGGCTGAAATTTTACTAGGATCAACTCAGATACCATCACCGAAACAATATGACCCAAAATCCAACTTCCGGAGCCAAAATTCACTTTTACTAAACTTAGCATATAGTGCTTATCTCTCAAAGTTTGTAAAACTATCCTCAAATGCTCAAGATGCTCGTCTCATCTTTTGAATAAATTAAAATATCATCTATAAACACCACAACAAATCTGTCCGGTATGGCCAAAATATGCGATTCATTAAGTCCATAAACACAGCAGGAGCATTCACAACCCGAATGGCATAACTAAAAATTCATAATGACCGTACCTTGTTCTAAAAGCGCTTTTAGGCACATCGACTCTTTCACTGCAATGATAATACCCGGATCTCAAGTCAATCTTTGAAAACCATGTCGCTCCTTTTAGTTGATCAAACAAATCATCAATTCTCGGCAATGGATACTTGTTTTTGATTGTCACCTTGTTTAACCGCCGATAATCAACACATAATCTCATAGAACCATCCTTCTTTTCACAAATAACACGGAGCACCCCAAGGTGAAAAACTCGGTCTCACAAAGCCTTTATCACCAACTCTTGCAAGCTGCGACTTTAATTCTTTCAACTCTGTTGGTGCCATTCTATATGGAGCAATCGAGATCGGAGCTATTCCGTATCAAATCTATACCAAATTCTACTTCCACGATCGAGGCAAACCCGTAATTCTTCCGAAATACGTCCGCAAATTCACACACAACCGAACTCGATTCAACTTTCTTTTCAACTTCTTTTGTATTAATTACATACGCCAAATAAGCTTCATAACCCTTTCTCAAATATCTACGAGCCGACATCAAGAAATCATACTAAATATTTCCTCTGATTTGTCTAGTTCAACCCGCAAGATTTCACCACTTTCACATTTTAATTCTATAACCTTTTCTTTGCAATTTACTATAGCATCATGCAATGTCAACCAATCCATACCCAAAATAACATCAAATTCATCAAACGGCAACAACATCAAGTCGGCCGAAAAATAATGACCCCGAATCATTAAAGGGCATTCTTGCTTACTTTATCAACTATCAGGCATTTGCCTAGTGGATTCAACACTCTAAACATAAATTCTATGTTCTCAACAGGTATATTCATACTAGACACCAATTTCATGCATACATATGAATGAGTAGAACCGGGATCAATCAAAGCAATAACATTAGTATCATAAAGAGAAAATGTGCCGGTAATCACATCGGGTGAGGAAGCATCTTCACGCGCTTTAATAGCATAAGTTGTAGCTGGAGCTCTTCCTTCAGATCTAACTGTTGCATCTCTGGCTACATTCTTACTGCTTGTTTCACTTCCAGCTTTTCTCGGATACCTTCCCCTCGAGTCGCACCACTAGATTTTACATTCGAAATTTTTCTTTCTCACTCTCTCGGGCGTCTCTAATAAAATGATCCGGAGAACCACATCGAAAACATTCATTTGCTCGCATGACCAAAATGATTTCTACCACACCGGCACTCGGGTTTAACAAATCTCGTATTTCCCACACTAGCCATGAAGTAGTCTGAGATTTAGGACCCACATTCTGCTTCTTAAAATTTCCATATGATTGCCCAGCTGAAACTTGGGAACGAGGATTCATATTTCTTGACTTTCCAGGTTGCTGTGAAGGTGCATTACTCATTGGTCTTTTCTTCCAATTTCGTGTTTCAGATTCTACCTTTTCTTTTCCTTGAAGAGTTCTTGACCTTACAAGCTCGATCAACCAGTACTACCATTTCTTTCAGTTCAAGGATCTCGACAAATACCTTAATGTCTTCGTTGAGCCCGTCTTCAAATCGTCGGCACATCTTGGCTTCTGTAGGAACATATTCCCTGGCATACTTACTCAATCGAACAAACTCTCTTTCATATTCTGAGACTGTCATATTACCTTGCTTCAGCTCAAGAAACTCTTTACATTTCTGATCAATAAATCTTTCACTAATATATTTCTTCCAAACTCTTCTTGAAAGAATTCCCGGTTACCCTCTGTTTGGTACCACCAAATCAAAGTCTTCCACCAATTATAGGCTGAATCTCTCAACAAAGATGTAGCACATTTCAAACATTCTTGATGTACAAGATAATTCATCAAATACCGGATAGAATTTTCAAGCCGAACTCGCTTTCTCGCATCATCATCAATATTTGCTCTAAATTCTTCAGCCCCTTGTTTACTGAATTCTATCAACGGGGTTCTGTGAAATTTTATCATATCCACTCCTTGAGGCATTGGAGGCATAGGTTGAGGAATTGGGGGAGGTGGGGGAGGTCGTACATTTGGGTTCGTACGAACGAACTCAGTGTACCATGCACTCATCATTTGGAGAAAGGCTTCCGATACCTTTCACCTCCTCTCGACCAACAGAGGAGGTGGGTTTTCATCGCACCGCCCTTCAGCCGGAGTGCATGACATTACTCTCTACTTCATCTCGCCACACTGGATCGGGATCCATTTACTATATAAAATCATTTAAAAGGTCGGAAGTCGTCACACTATCACAATTCATACATATGGCATGTATAGCAAAATCCATACATACAACACGTAGTCCGAGAACCGACTAAACCTGCTCTGATACCACTAAATGTAACGCCCCCACGCCCGAAACCGTCACCGGAGTCGAGCTTGAGGGGTTACCGAACATAATTTATCAAATTAAGAACTTCAAATCATTTGTTTCTACATTCACAGCTTTCTAACTACCCGCATCACAGTTACAAGAAAAATCATATCTTGAGTTACGAAACTCAAAATCAAGATCCGTAAAATTTCCCTAAATCTAGACTCATATATCTATTTACTAATTGTTTTCTAGAATTTTTGGTTGGGCCAATTAGTACAGTTTATTAGTTAAAGTCTCTCCTATTTCAGGGTTTGACTGCTCTGACATATGTGTATTACGAATCAGATATCTCTCTATACAAAATTTCAATGACTACGAGGTTTGTTTTTATTAAAACTAGACTCAATAAGGAATCTGTACATATAAAGAAAAACTTATAATTATTTTATTAAAATTTATTATGAAATTTTAAAGTCAGAACAGAGGATCCAGAAATCACTCTGGGCCTATGTCACAAAAGTTTAAATATCTCATAAAATATAATTTATATGCCTGTTTTGTTCAATCCACATGAAAGTAGACTCATTAAGCTTCAATTTCATAACTTACTCATTATTTACTTCCATTTATACTATTTTTAGTGATTTTTCAAATTCATATCATTGCTGCAGCAATATTCTGTTTTAAGGCAAGTTTCATCTTTCCATGAATTTTTATGAACTAGATAACCTATTAAACTTCCATAATATCAAACATGATCTAAATTAGCCATCACCATGACTTATCAATATCAAACATTTTCTCAACCAAACATGGCCATATCATAAAATTATTTACACAAAATAGGTATATTGCTATACATGCCATACTTAAGTTTTACAAGCCATTTACCCAGATGAAAGTCCTTTGGATAGTCTGATCAAACCTTCGACCTGTCCCGATTCCCGAGCTGGCTTGTTCAAAACTATAGTAAATAAAGAGGAGGGAGTAAGCATAAATGCTTAGTAAATTCATATGTAAATAACAAGTAACATAACAGTACAAATATACCAAACAACTTTAGCATGGTATCACCAAAACATATATCACATTTCTAAACATCATTCATCATCTTACCACCTTATCGTTGTTGTACCTAATTTCAACCCGAGGGTTAAGAACATACCTGTCCAAAGTTTCCATTTCACAAAACTTACCAAAACGTCACTTGCATCTTAAGTGTTCTTCCATTTCACTAGAAATTTCACCCGTTGAACACATCGGAATACAACTCGGATACACGGATAATTTGCACATAAGTGCCTCATATGTAATCAAGAAATTATGTAACCTGCCCCTAAGTGAACTTGGACTCAACTCAACGAGCTCGGGCGTTCGCATCCATAAGTGAGCTCGGACTCAACTCAACGAGTTCGGATGCCTAGTTACATTTCACGAACTCAGACTCAACTCAACGAGTTCGGACATTTGCATCCATAAGTGAACTCGGACTCAACTCAACGAGTTCGGATGCTCAACCATCCTAGTGACATGTCACTTGTATCCTAATCTATTCCTAAGGTTCAAACGGGCTTTTTTTTCCTCAATCTCACATCTTTGCCGTCTTCCACGGAATATCGGAACCGATACTCGGTGATAGTTCATACTCATCCAGTAATTCACATAATTACATATTATTCAACAATAACCACAAAGTATAATATTTCATGATAATAATCCGCATCATATCATATAAACAACATTAAATTTCTTAAAATGACAATTATGTTACTACGTTTACACATGAACTTACCTTGGTACCAAAATATAAAGCTTTTGCAATTTAGTCCACAATCTTTTCTTTTCCTCGATCGCGACTTGAATCTCGTTTCTCTTGATCTATAATGCTAAATTAATCTTATTTAATACATACATTCATCAAAACAGCATTTAATACGAACTTTGGAAAAATTACACTTTTGCCCCTAAACTTTTGCATAATTACACTTTTGCCCCTAGGCTCGGGAATTAAACTTTATTCCTTATTCTTATGTTTTATAACATGCTGATCACTTTTCCCTTCTATGGCAACATCAAATTCTCTCTCTAACATATACTTGTGACTATTAGGTATTTTTGCCGATTAAGCCCTTTTACTCGTTTTCACTCAAAACCGAGTAGCACAAGTTGTCTAACATAATTTAAAACCTCATATTCTATCATAAAACATCAAAATACACAAATTTCACCTATGGGTATTTTTCCAAATATAAACCCTAGGTTGAATTATTACTAACATAAGCTTAATCGAGCTACCGGGATTCCAAAACGTAAAGAACATTAAAAACGGGCTTGGAATCACTTACTATGGAGCTTGGATGCTTGAAACAAACCCTAGCTATGGAGAACCCTTGAAATTTCGGCGAATGAAGAAGATGGACAAAATTGGCTTTTAATTTTGTTTTAATTCATTTTAATAACTAAATGACCAAAATACCCTTACTACTAAACTTTCCAAAATTCCTTCCATGTCCTACTTTTGTCCATGAACTTAAAATTGGTCAAATTGCTATTTAAGACCTCCTCATTAATATTCCAAAACAATTTCATACTAAAAACTTCTAGAATGCAAGTTTTGCAACTTATTCGATATAGTCCCTACTTTCAATTTACGCACTTTAGGCATAGAATTTCATCACGAAATTTTCACACAATCATGCAATCATATCATAAACATCAAAATCATTGTAAAATAATTATTTCTATCTCGGATTTTTGGTCACGAAACCACTATTCCGATTAAGCCCTAATTTAGGATATTACATACAAGGTCAAATACACATACTAAATTCACATGTAATCTTCATCTGTATCACACATAATTAGTAGCAAATATCAAGTTACTTATTTACCTTATCTCAAGTAAACAACAAGCTAACTCGTACCTGATCATTTAGCTCATTTAACGTATTCAATTACCACATCAGCATAAATTCTTTTAGGCATAAACTTATAATAATTCACTGGCATAAAGCCTGCTAGGCCTAAGCTTGTATTTTACACCAGCACAAGGCCTGCTAGACTCAAAGTCTGATTTTTATACACTGACAATAAGCCTGCTAGGCATAAGCCCAATTTAATTCACCAGCACAAGGCTTGCTAGGCTCAAAGCCTAAATATCAATATTATAAAGCTGTCTCATAAACAATTCATATATCGAAAAATCCAAATATTCCATATAATTCATACGGACTTTCAAATGTTATAACTCAATCGAATTAAACTCAAATACATTATTTCCATGCTTAATCATATTCAGTTAACTCTACTCTAATTCTATGAATTCCAAATCAGCATATTAAACTAATTTACATTCAAACTTTATGATGTTTAATTGCTTAAAGACTTACCTCGGATATCGACAAACAATGTAAATCGACTATTCGACTATTTTTGCATTTCCCCGATCCAAGTCCAATTTCTTTTGTTCTTTATCTATACAATTTCAAATTAATCTTATTCAAACACAATTTCATTCAATTTAATCCAACAACAAATAAATGGGTAAATTACCATTTTACCCTTAATATTTCATACTTTTACAAATTAGTCCTAATTGCATAAAACACAAAATACACAAAATCTCACAACAACATAGTTAGGCCAAATCTTCCTTATATTCATACTAGTCCATATATTTCATTTATTTTACATTTTAGTCCTTCAATTTATTATTTTTACAATTTAGTCCTAATTACTCAATCATAAAAACTCTAATACAAAACATGTTAATCTAAAACATATCTTTCATATTTCATCATCAAACAACAAAAATATCAAGCTTTCATCAATGGAATAACTCAAAATATTCATCAAAATCAAAAATTCAAACATGGGTCGGATAGTATTCGAAGCAATGATCTCAAAAAGGTAAAAAATTATCAAAAACCAAAATCAAACTAACCTTGAATCAAGCTTGAGAATGGCCGAACCTAAGGAACCCTTATTTCTTTTTCTTTTCTTTTATATTCAGTCATGCAAAGAATATGAACAATGGCTTTTTTTTTAGTATTTTATGTTTTATGTTATATAACATTATTAACCATTTTACATTTTTAACCTTTAACTTAAAATATAAAATCATTATAAATTAAGGTTACTATTGTCCATCATACTTAATCATGGCCTAATTGCATTATAAGTACCTCATGCAAAAAAGGCATCATCAATTCACCCCCTTTTACATTTAACCACCAAATTTTTAATTTACGCGATTAAGCCCTTTTTATTAAATCGGTCACTCAAATAACAAAATTAAGTCATGAAAATTTCATATATAAAATTACACATAATAAAAACTGAAATAATTTTTAAAATATTTTTCTGACTCGAATTCGTGGTCTCGAAACCACCGTTTCGAATAGGGTCTAAATCGGGCTGTTACATGTGAAACATGAGAGACCTGCCAAACACTCCACTTAAGTTGGATCTAATGTATCCGTCAACACCGTTGTAAAATATTTGGATCTAAAGCCATGCTTGCATTTTATGATGTGGCCACTTCTTTAACATTGTCTTAAAAAGCTCCTGTGTCTCATATAAGGACTTAATTTTGGATTGTTTAAATTTTGTAATTTCCCGCCGGAGTTGAACGGTTCGACTTATTTGTAAAAAATTATGAGTTTTTTTCACAAGATCATTCCATGTGGTAATGGAACAAGGTTCCTATGAGTCCAACCACTCTGCTGCATTATCACATAATGAAAATGGGAATAATCAAAGTCATATAGCATCGTCGGACACTCTATTAGATTCGAAGGTGTAGCATAGTTGAAGAAATCGCTTTAAGTGTTGGTTCGGGTCTTTAACCATGTTTCTTTTGAACTACAGTGTGTTTTGGATCATCTAGATCATGAATGTCTTTATCTCAAAATTATTGGTGTTAATCGTGGCTTGATGCATGATATTTATAACAAGTTTTAAAGATTTATAAATGAAACATTCTTGAGACTAACTTATTATCACGATTAAGGTAAGTGTACCTATCAAACAGTAGTATACCTCAGCAAGACCAGATTGTCAAACCTAAAGAACTACGAGTACTAGTATTTACTTCCTTTTTATTATCTAGCCTAAAGTTTAAGAGGTTTGGTTGTCTAAACTAATTACTAACTAAGAATGCACAGAAAGAAAAACTGGGGAAAATACTTTTGGGAAAATTCGATTGATTGAGACAATACCTAATGACAAATCCACCTAGACTTCACTTGTTATTTGACTCTGAATCAGACGATTTATTCATTTGACTTAATCGGTAGAAATCCCTAAGTTATATTATTATCTCTCTCGAGACTAATAACGTCTAACCCTCGATTGAATAATTGAAATCTCATTCTAATTAACACCCTAGAATTGCATTAACTCGATCTATGGATTCCCTTATTAGGTTTCACCCTAATCCGGCAAAATCTTATCAGCCTATCTCTAGGCGCGCAATCAACTCCACTTAATTATGAAAAATTTACTCTTAGACAGGGTCTATTCCTCCTCTGAATAAGAGCTTAACTTGAATCAATATCATGGAATATCAAAACAAGAATTAAGAACACATAATTAAAACATGTCAAATATTTATCATACAATTCAGATAATAATAACAAGATTTGTCTTAGGTTTCATTCCCCTTAGGTATTTAGGGGTTTAGTTCATACTTTTGAAAGAAAACATCTCAAAAGCATAAAGATAACAAAACATAAGAAAACCCAAAACTTCTAAAGGAACTTGAAGGGAGATCTCCAGTCTTGATGATGAATCCGACTCTTGAGATGGATCAATCAGCTTTTATTGAGTAATTCCTTACTTCCTACTCTGCATCCCCTTTCCTAAGTGCCTCCTCAAGTGTTTAAATAGGTTTTGGAATGCTTAAGAGCCCTCAAAATTGGCCTTTTTCGAATTGGACTAAACTTGGTTTCGACAGGGACACACCCGTGTGATACGCCCGTTTGCAATTACTGAAGGCCGTGGTCAAGGCTATTAAATGGGCACGGGCGTGTGATCCACTCGTGTAAGTCATACTTCGATCCTACCAAATTGACATGGCCGTGTGACACGCCCGTCTGAGGAAGTCCAGGCCGTGTTGTTTTCCCATGTGGGTCCATTTTCTCCGTTTTCAGCCCGTTTCTTGCTCTTTTTACTCTCTTATGCTCTTCTAAGTATAAAACATGAAATTAAAGGATTAGGAGCATCAAATTCACCAAATCTAAGGAGAAACCATCCATAAATACGTTAAACATGGGGTAAAAATATGTATAAATTACGGTTTATTAAATACCCCTACACTTAAGCATTTGCTTGTCCTCAAGCAAAACCCTCAACTCACATTCAAAATAAATTCTTCTTAACTTATAATTCCTATTAATAATATCTCAAAATAATTCATAAGTAATCATACATTGAGAATTTGACTGAAAGAGCATCAAAGTTCCAAAACATTCCAGGTTGAGTATTTTATCATGAAAGCATAGGTGTCTCCTCTCATCTAAGTAATTACCTTCGACTCAAAATATCATAGAGTTTCACATCCTCACTAAAGATTCACTCAAATCACTCGAGGTGTTTAAGGAGAATACATGAAGCACTCCGTAGTCAATAATGAAAAGTTATTACCATAGGCTTGCATGAAAATCAAATCTCCACCACTATATATTGAAATGAACATCAATCAAAAGGTCTTTAAAGGATTGTAATGTAGCTTTTGTTAGGGAGTGTGGTCACAAGCTGAAAGAAAAGGTTAGAATCGAGATTGAATTGGAAAATTGCCTAACTAGAAAAAGTAATTAAACATCAATTGAGTACAAGTGAGCTTCTTCTCAGAAGATGGAATTTGGTTACTGCGGCTCAACAATACCGAATTACTACTAATATGTAAGTATGAATTTTTTTTTTGTAAGAGCAAGTCAGATACATAGAAGAGCAAAGCATAGCTAAGCAATTAGTTCAAATCAAATCTCAACAAAAATAGGGATCAAATTAGGGGATTTCAACAATAATGGTTTATGGGTTAATATTGAGGGTAAATCAATTAATGGCTTGTTAGGCTCAAAGGGGTTTACTAAGGGTTAATTATAAAGGTAGGCTTTTGCGGAGCGAGTGGGTTAAACCTAAGTGCCTTTATCATTTTGACATATCAAAACAAATGGTGTGGTCTTGACATGCATAGTCAAACAAGTTCTAGAATAACAATTCAATACTGACACACTCAAAGCAACAATAAAAGTGAGCATGAAAGAAATACTAGGTGCTCTAAAGGCTCAAAATCTCACAAGAATTATGGCTTTTTGATGTTTAAACCTGTGAAATTCAACTCAAGATAATACCTAAACTTGGGAGAAACAACCTATAAAATTTTAAATTCAAAAGTCAACTTATCATGCTTGATTCTTTAATATATTAAAGTTTAAACAATCAATGCATGAATGCCTAAGTTTTAATTCAAGATATATCAATAAAAATCATAAATTAATCAAAATCCATGCTAATCATGGCATGAGAAGATCACATGAGAATAAGACACAATTCAGGGATTTCTAATGACGATATGAAACCTCCCACACTTAAGATGTACATTGCCCTCAATGTACAAAGATAGATATATTGAAAAAGATAGATTGATAATCATAAGATAGGGAGAGAAGTGAAACTTCCTGAATGATGAATGAACTCCTTGAATTGGGTTATGGAGAATAATCGGCCAAAGCAATGATGAGGGTGAAGGAGGATACTCCGGTGGTGGTAGAGGTTGGGTTCCATAAATGCTACACCAAAAGAATATTATATCTCAAGTTGGCTATGGTCATGGTCGAGCAGGGCATGGCAGTCGTGGAAAACCTTTCTTAGTGGAGTTTCAAGTTCCTGAGTAATAGTGAGCTTTGGACCTCTTTATAACTTGATAGAATCAGGAACTCTTTTAGGAAATATATAAGGAAGAATAAGTACTCGTAATGAATTAGCCAAAATTAAAAATTGTAAAATAATAATTATAAAACCTAATAAAAATAAGGTGAAAGAAAAAATAAAAAGTAGTCTTAAATGAAAATAAAAGGAAAAAATAAAATAATAAATAAAATTGTTTAAACATCTTCATCGCCAGATGGTTTGCGAGGTGGGGGTGGCGATGAGATGTGGAAGTGCTGACAAATATACTGTAGAGTAGCATCAATGTTATCAAAGCGTCAAAAAAATGCTGCTCGAATCGAGTAAGGCGCTCAGAGATGTCAGTGTATGAAGTCGTCGCATGAACTGGACGATGAGGAGGGGGTGGCTAAAACAGTAGGTCCTCGTGATGTGGAGGGACATCATCAGTAATGTCCTCAGGGTCTTCCTCCTCGGCGGACTGGGCGAGGCAGTAATGAGGAAGGTGGGTTCCTCAGCGCTTCTCGATCATCCTCATTTGCAACTTGCTCGAGATGCCCTGTGGAGACATTTGGCCGATGAGAGTGAGGTGAGGATGATTGGGCCTCTGTGTTGAGGAGCCCAAAGTGTTGAGCCTACTGAGTTACGTAGGGATGAATGGAGATGAGCCTCCTTCGATGCCACTCCGTTTGGTGGCGAATGGCAAGGGAAATGAAGTAGGAGAGGTAGAAGATGTGCCCATTCGCCATACTCCATAGAAAGTAGGCGTCGTGAGTGTTGACGACGCTGATGCTCTCTTGCTGGCCAGTCAAAGTGTGTGCCAAGATGGCATGTAGATACCTCAAGGAGGGAGAGAGTCGATGCCTTGGAGCGGCTGGGATCGTAGGAAGCCGAGCTGGAGACCAAAGTATCCCAACACTTCGAAAGGGAGTAGTGGATGTGGCAATGGAGGGTGTTGAGGTTGTTGTCTTCCATGAACTCCTCTGTATAAAGGCCCAAAGCGATACCGAACTCGGGTACACTTAACTGGAGGACTATACTGCTGAGGCAGAACTAGACCGTTCCAGGTTCATCGAAGTTGGTCATGACATCTTAAACATGGAAGGTCGACCAAAGTTCAAGTGTAAGCTCATGGTACGTCGGCTCGATGATCGCAAAGAAGAGTTCCCATGGATCTGTTGTTAGGAGGGCTCAGACATCATTAGCACACTGAACTTGTTCAAGTGCAGTCCAGTTAATGTAGCAGCCCACACCTAGAGGTCGGGCCCGAAGTATCTAAAAAAGCTCCTCCTAATTTCCTGGTGGAAACTGGAGGAAGAGGTGTCTGTTTTTTGAGATGGGACCCGAGGATGATGCTGTTCCTTTTCGCTTTTTTGAGGAGGGAACATCAGTCTTCTTGCCACGTGATGATGACATTGTACGTGTAGTGAAAAATCAAAACCCAACCAATATGTCCAAAAAATAGCATAGAAGCACAAAACTAAATATGAAGATTTCATGAGAAATACGTAATGGATGAAGTAAACAAAACTACTAAATGTATCAAGTTATAGTATTATTAGAATAATGTAATAAGAATATGAATGAATGTAAATGGGAAGCATAAATTTCATGAAACTAGGAAAAATGAAAAAGTAGAGCATAATGGAGTAACTAAAATGACAAAATTCTTATAAACAAGCAAAAGTATTCTATTGTTCTAACTATGAGAATTCATTTAAAATATGAAAATAGAGCAGATAAATCATGAAATAAATAAAATATTCAAAGGAGATAGAGAGAAAAGAGTAAACAAACGCAAAAAGAAGGAACTTGGGGCATCAAAATCAATGTTTTAGGTGGCGCAAGGGCGTGGGGGTAGGGCATGTGGAATTGCAGCAACTAGGGTTAGAGATTTTTGGGGAGGGAGATGATGAATAGTGAGGGGTTTTTATAGATTTTGGGGCACACGGACGTGTCCTAATTTTTTACCGTGTGTTTCGCGAATTTTGAATTTGGGCTTGTCTGACATTCGGCCTACGCCCGTGTTACTGTGTAACACCCCGTACCCGAGACCGTTGCCGGAGTCGAACACGAGGTGCAAACAGACTTAATTCATTTATTTACACAGTCCATTTTAAAATTTCCAGACAAGCTAGCTAACTGCGTCACTGTCACCTTAAAAATCATATCTCAAGTTAAAAAACTCAAAAACTAGTTCCGTAAATTTTTCCTGAAACTAGACTCATATGTCCATCTAAAAATTTTTTTCTATAATTTTTGATCAAGCCAATTAGTACAGTTTATTAGTTAAACTCTCCCCTATTTCAGGGTTAAACTACTCTGACCTTCATGCATTATGACTTAGATATCTCCCTGTATAGGGATTCAATACTTATGGCGTTTGTTTCTAAAGAAACTAGACTCAAAAAGGTATCTATACATATATTTTATGACTTCTAATTATCTCTTGTTAATTTATAAAGAATTTCCAAAGTTAGAACAGGGGATCCAGAATTCGCTCTGGCCCTGTTTCACAAAAACTTAAACATCTCAATAAATACGGCTCATATGATCATTTCGTTACTTTCATATGAAAATAGATTCATCAAGGTTCGATTACATAATTTATTCACAATTTAATTCTATTCCTACTATTTTTAGTGATTTTTCAAATTCACATCACTGCTGCTGTTGGTATCTGTTTTTAAGGTAGACTTTACCTATTTCATAATTTCCATGATTCAACTAGCCCTTTAACATACATAACACAAAAATATGATCGTGATTAACCATTCCAATGGCTAATCATTGCCAAGCATTTCCACACCTCTCAATAACCATATATATACAAAATGATTATAACGCTATGCTCAAAATATATAAGCCATTTTCGCATGGCTATTCAAATATATACAATACCAAAGTACTTGACTAAAAACAAAAGGGCAGCCCTATACATGCCATTATCAGAGTTCAACTAAAAGAGTACCAAAAGGGCTTTGATAGTGTGGGCGACTTCGACTTTGACACTCCCGAGTCCGATAGCTGACGAACCAAAATCTATAAAATAGAGAATCAAAGAAACGGAATAAGCATTTAATGCTTAGTAAGTTTTGAGCAATGAAATTAGGCACAACTGAAGTATAGCATTCATATGACTAAACGAATAATTTCATATACACATATTCTCACAACCATACCTACTTCACATTTCCAACCCTTATATTCATACATAAGAAATCAACTTGACTAAAGGCCGGAAGCTTGTTAATCGATTGAGCGAATACTATTTAAAAGGAATCAATTATTCCAATGCATATACAAAACATACCTCAACGTTGGGGTTTTACGAGCGTATTAATTGAAATTATTACAGCAAGATTGCTCATTCCCAACCCAAGTACCTTCGGGATTTGACCCGGATATAGTAACTCGCACAAATGCCTTTGGCACTTAGCCCGGATATTGTAACTCGCACAAATGCCTTCGGGACTTAGCCCGGATATAGTAACTCGCACAAATGCCTTCGGGACATAGCCCGGTTATCATAGTAACTCACACAAATGCCTTCGGGACTTGGCCCGGTTATCATAGTAACTCGCACAAATGCCTTCGGGACTTAGCCCGGTTATCATCCGAATATTCATGCACATATATCAATAAATCATATCACATCTATATTTCATTTTCATCACTAGAACTCAAACACAAGACACTTATCAATCATTCCCATTTTCGGCTCAATAGCCACATAGAAAGAGCATAAATTGATTTGCTTTATGACATGATCTCTATGCACATTCTACTACCCGTCATAGGTATAACTAATTATCTCGACATATAATTCAAGTAAAATCATTATATCACTGTTTATTTGTTATGCTTATACGTCATAACTTAATCAAATCATAAACTAAGTTCCATTACTCAAAGACTTACCTCAGATGTTGTCGAACGATTTCAACGGCTATTCGATCACCTTTTCCTTTCCTTTATCGGATTTAGTTCCCCTTTGTTCTTGAGCTTAATTTAACAAATAAATTGATTTAATCATTTTGAACATCAAAGAGAAACTCAAGGTACTTAGCCCATGCATATTAGGCATTAGAGTCATATATGTATGAAATCATGAATCAAATTCAACATATTTGCCAATATTCCCCTTTAGTCGATTTTCTAAGTCAAGATAAAGCCATCGATATGCTTACCTATAGCCGAACGTACACCTCAACCTATGTATTCATTCATGTGGCCGAATATGCATGTCTATGTTGAGGCCGATTGTATACTTAATACATTCTACAAATATGGTCACTTGTATTGACTAAATACCATTTTGTTTCAAGTTCAAAACTCGGCTAATACACATATATACACTAGTAATCAAATACTAACATTTGCACTTCACCTTAATAGCTAGCTTAGCAAACCTTAATTTAACATATAATTGTGCATAACACAATAAAAGTATCCTCTCCATTCCATCAATTCAAAACACATACATTACTCAATAATGTTCAAAATCATATTCGGCCTTAGTACATAACTTGCTAGCCGATTTTTCTCCATCTAGCAACTAATGCACATATGTGCTCATTTGTTAGACTCTACTTCATCTAACTACTAACCCCTTTTTTTTCCATCCAAATAACATGAACAACAACCATATTTGTCTTCTACTTCCTACCATGGCCGAATGCTCAAGACACCATACCATGATTTTCATAATTTTGACATGGGTTACTAAAATAACTTGATACCTCATCAACACAACATCAACACCAAGCAAGAATGACAACATCCATGGCCGAGTATCATCTCCATCAAATAGCAAAAAGAATTTAAACCATGGGCTAGGTAGAATTCAAACTAACATCTAAAAATATGCATGAATCTCATGGAATAACATCAAACATACCTTAACCTAGCTACAAGCATGGCCGAACCTCTTCAACCTTTCTTCCTTTCTTTTCTTTGATTTTTTGGTCAAGAAGGGCAAAATGAGAACTTTTTCTCTTTTTTTCATCACGCATGCAATCGACTAAATCGAAGCTTAAAACTTTCACACATTCATATTCACATATTCTAGACAATAAATATCACATTCAAATACTTCGGTGACTCAGTTTAACGGTCCTGAAACCACTTCCCGACTAGGGTCAATTTAGGGCTGTCACAACTCTCCCCCACTTTAAGAAATTTTCGTCCTCGAAAATCTTACCGGTAAATAGGTTTGGGTTTCGTTCTTTCATAGAGTTCTCGGGTTCCCAAGTAGCTTCTTCCATCCCGTGTTTGAGCCATAACACTTTTACTAAAGGAGCCTTTTTGTTTCGCAACTCTTTCACTTCACGAGCTAGGATACGAATCGGTTCTTCTTCATAACTCAAGTCAGATTGAATTTCGACCTCTGATGGACTAATTATGTGCGAAGGATCAGATCTGTAACGTCGAAGCATCGAAACATGAAAAACATTGTGAATCCTTTCAAGTTCAGGGGGTAAAAGTAATCTATATGCAACTGGACAAACTCGTTCGGAGATTTCATACGGCCCAATGAATCTTGGACTCAGTTTGCCCTTACGGCCAAATTTGAGTATCTTTTTCCAAGGTGAAACCTTAAGAAACACTTTGTCTCCCACCTGATACTCAATATCTCTTCGTTTTAAATCCGCGTACGACTTCTGACGATCGGATGCTGCCTTCAGACTTTCACGAATTATTTTTACTTTCCGCTCAGCATCTTTAATTAAATCGACCCCGAAAATTTTGCTTTCACCGAGCTCGGTCCAAAACAATGGTGTACGGCATTTACGACCGTACAAAGCCTCGTAAGGTGCCATCTTAATACTTGATTGAAAACTATTGTTGTAAGCGAATTCAATCAAAGGTAAATACCGTTCCCATGAACCACTAAACTCAAGGATGCAACATCTTAACATATCCTCGAGTATCTGAATTATCCGCTCGGATTGACCATCGGTTTGGGGATGAAAAGCGGTGCTAAAATGCAACTTGGTACCCAAAGCTTCTTGCAATTTCTTCCAAAATCGCGAGGTGAATCTCGGATCTTTATCCGACACAATAGAAATGGGTACCCCGTGTAATCTCACAATTTGAGAAACATACAATTCAGCTAGTTTATCCAATGAATAATCCGTACGTACGGGAATAAAATGAGCCGACTTAGTCAGTCTATCAACAACAATCCAAATCGCATCTTTCTTACTCGTCGACAATGGTAACCCAGATACAAAATCCATCGTGATTCATTCCCATTTCCATTCAGGTATCATGATCGGCTGAAGTAAACCTGTAGGCACTTGATGTTCCGCTTTCACTTGTTGGCATATTAAACACTTCGAAACAAAATCAGAAATGTCTCGTTTCATACCATGCCACCAAAACTGACGTCTCAGATCGTTGTACATTTTTGTACTCCCCGGGTGAATTGACATTCGGCTACAATGAGCTTCGTTTAGAATCGTCGAAATAAGTTCTAAATTTCTTGGAACACATAAATGACTTCTGAACCTCAAACAATCGTCATCATCAATTTGAAATTCTAATTCCATATTCGAAACACGTTCAACCCGTTTTGCAACTAATTCATCATTGACTTTCTGAGCTTCACGAATTTGATGAATCAACAATGGTCTAGCCTTTAATTCCGCTACTAACACATTGTCGGATAGAACGGACAAGTGTACATTCATCGCAGAATAAAACAAAGGCTTTTTACGACTCAAAGCATCCGCAACCACATTAGCCTTTCCTGGGTGATAGTCAATGACAAGCTCATAATCTTTTAACAACTGGAGCCAACGTCTTTGTCACAGATTCAAGTCTCTTTGAGTCATCAAATATTTGAGACTTTCGTGATCCGAAAATACATGGCACTTCTCACCAAATAAGTAATGTCGCCATATTTTCAAAGTGAATACGATGGCAGCTAATTCGAGATCATGGGTTGGATAATTTTTCTCATGTGGCTTCAATTGTCTTGATGCGCAAGCTACAACTCGACCTTTTTGCATCAATACACAACCCAACCCAAGTAAAGATGCATCACTGTAGATGACGAACTCCTTGCCTGATTCGGGCTGCACTAGTACTGGAGCTTAGTCAAATGAGTTTTCAATTGATCGAAACTTTTTCGACACTTTTTCGTCCATTCAAACTCAACATCTTTACAAGTAGTTTCGTCATTGGTGTGGCTATCATCGAGAAACCCTTTACAAACCGTCTGTAGTAACCGGCAAGTCCCAAAAAGCTCCAAACCTCAGTAATATTTCTTGGAGGCTTCCAGTTAAGTATGGCTGAAATTTTGCTCGGATCAACTCGGATGCCCGATGCAGATACCACATGACCCAGGAAGCTAACCTCTCTTAACCAGAACTCGCACTTACTAAACTTAGCATATAACTGCTTATCCTGTAAAATCTGCAACACTAATCTCAGGTGCTCAGCATGTTCGGTCTCATCTCTTGAATAGACTAAGATGTCATCAATAAACACAACTACAAACCGGTCCAAATACTGTCTGAAGATCCGATTCATCAAATCCAAAAATACCGCGGGGGCATTAGTGAGCCCAAACGACATCACTAAGAATTCGTAGTGACCGTATCTCGTTCTGAAAGCAGTTTTGGGTATATCTGAATCTCCAATTCGCAACTGATAATAACCCGATCTCAAATCTATCTTTGAAAACACCGAGGCTCCCTTTAGTTGATCAAACAAATCGTCAATGCACGGTATCAGATATTTATTCTTTATTGTCACCTTATTCAGCTGACGATAGTCGATGCACAACCTCATGGTTCCGTCCTTCTTTTTCACAAACAATACTGGTGCACCCCAAGGTGAGAAACTTGGTCGAGCGAAACCTCTATCCATCAACTCTTGCAACTGAGCTTTCAATTCCTTTAATTCCGTTGGTGCCATACGATATGGAGCTATCGAAATCGGTGTAGTCCCAGGTACAAGCTAGATGCCAAACTCTACCTCCCGAACTGGTGGTAAACCCGGTGATTCTTCAGGAAAAACATCCAGATATTCACAAACCACTGGCACAGATTCAGGCTTCTTTTCTAACTATTTGTCATCAAGTACATACGCAAGGTATGCTTCACACCCCTTTCTTACATATTTCTGAGCCAACATCGATGATATTACAGCTGGCAACCTATTTAAGTTAGTAGCCTCAACTCGGATTATCTTATTATTTACACACCTCAAATCGATGGTTTTTCTTTTGCAATTTACAATTGCATCATGTACGGTCAACCAATCCATACCGAGGATAACATCAAATTCATCAAACGGTAAAAGCATCAAATCGGCTGGAAAATAGGAACCTCGGATTACTAGGGGACATTTCTTACACACTTTGTCGACAAGCACGTAAAGACCCAAGGGATTTGACACCCGAATTACAAACTCAGTAGACTCAACAGGTAAAGTCTTACTGAATGCTAAGGTTTCACATATATAAGAATGAGTAGAACCAGGGTCAATCAAAGCAATCTCATTAGTATCAAAGAGAGTAAAAGTACCAGTAATAACATCTGGCGAGGAAGCATCCTCGCATGCGCGTATAGTATAAGCTCTAGCAGGAGCACGAGCCTCAGATCTGGTTGTAGCATCTCTAGATCCTCTCTGACCACCACTAGCATTACCCGTATTCCTAGATGGTCTACCCCGGGCAGTGGTAGCACCCGGTTTCCCACTCTGATTTACATTCTGTTCAGACAATCTCGGGCAATCTTTAATAAAGTGGTCAACTGATCCGAACTTGTAACAGGAGCGGTCATGGAATCTACAACTCCCCGAATGCCATTTACCACAATACTGGCACTCCGTTCTATCTCGACGATCATTTCCAACACTAGCGACCGAAGTGACTCGTGTACTCACAGGGGGTCGATCACGATCTAGTCTAGAAAAGCCCGAAGTGTCTCTAGATCGGCCTAAATCATCTCTAAATTTTTTTGATGACTGTTGAAAGGGCCTCCCCGAAGACCTCTTACGAAGCTCCTTTGCTCCCATATCAGCTTTTCTTTTCTCCATACTGAGCTCCTCGGCTTTGCAAGCTCGCTTGACAAGTACCACAAATTCTCGAATTTCTAAAATGCCAACATACAGCTTTATATCATCGTTCATTCCATCTTCGAAACGTTTACACATTACAGTTTCTGAAGAAATGCATTCTCGCGCGTACCGGCTGAGCCTTACAAACTTTCATTCATAGTCGGTAACCGACATGGAACCCTGTTTAAGTTCAAGAAATTCTTTCCGTTTTTGATCAATGAATCTCTGACTGATATACTTTTTTCGAAACTCGGTTTGGAGAAACTCCTAAGTTACTTGCTCTCTGGGCACGACAGAAATCAACGTATTCCACCAATAGTAGGCAGAATCACGTAGCAAGGAGATAGTACACTTTAGGCATTCATCGGGTGTACAAGACAGTTCATCAAGTACCTGAATAGTGTTCTCCAACCAAAATTCAGCTTGCTCGGCATCGTCGCTGTTCGTAGCTTTAAATTCAGTAGCCCCGTGTTTTCGGATTCTGTCAACTGAGGGCTTATTTGACCTTATTTGGTCAGTTACCGGAGGTATTGTAGGTGCAGGGGTTGTATTAGTCGGGAATGGAGGTTGTGGAACAGCCGTATTAGTTCGAATGTATTGGTTGAACCAATCATTCATCACGCTATAAAAAGCTTGTCTAAATTCATCATTCAGATTACTAGCAATAGGTTAAGAGTCCGCCGGCACTGTCCCTTGTGCGGGAGTAGGCGCTACACTCTCAAGATCATCAGCTACCGCTCGGTTGGGATCGGGATCGATTACTATAAATAAACACATTTTCAATTGTCAGAAATCACCACACTATCAAATAATCACATAATGGCATGTATATCTAGACCCGAACGTATTACGGTAGTCCTAGAATCGACTAAAACATAGCTCTGATACCAATAAAATTATAACACCCCGTACCTGAGACCGTTGCCGGAGTCGAACACGAGGTGCAAACAGACTTAATTCATTTATTTACACAGTCCATTTTAAAATTTCCAGACAAGCTGGCTAACTGCGTCACTGTCACCTTAAAAATCATATCTCAAGTTCCAAAATTCGAAAACCAGTTCTGTAAATTTTTACTAAAACTAGACTCATATGTCCATCTTCAAATTTTTTTCTATAATTTTTGGTCAAGCCAATTAGTACAGTTTATTAGTTAAACTCTCCCCTGTTTCAGGGTTCGACTACTCTGACCTTCATGCATTACGACTTAGATATCTCCCTGTACAGGGCTTCAATACTTATGGCGTTTGTTTCTAAAGAAACTAGACTCGAAAATAAATCTATACATATATGGTATGGCTTCTAATTATCTCTTGTTAATTTATAATGAATTTCCAAAGTTAGAACAGGGGATCCAGAATTTGCTCTGGCCCTGTTTCACGAAAACTTAAACATCTCATAAAATACGGCTTATATGATTGTTTGATTACTTTCATATGAAAATAGATTCATCAAGGTTCGATTACATAATTTATTCACAATTTAATTCTATTTCTACTATTTTTAGTCATTTTTCAAATTCACATCACTGCTGCCGTCGGTATCTGTTTTTAAGGTAGACTTTACCTATTTCATAATTTCCATGATTCAACTAGCCTTTTAACATACATAGCACAAAAATATGATCCTGATTAACCATTCCAATGGCTAATCATTGCCAAGCATTTCCACACCTCTCAATAACCATATATATACAAAATGATTATAACGCTATGCTCAAAATATATAAGCCATTTTCGCATGGCTATCCAAATATATTCAATACCAAAGTTCTTGACTAACAACAAAAGGGCAGCCCTATACATGCCATTATCAGAGTTCAACTAAAAGAGTACCAAAAGGGCTTTGATAGTGTGGGCGACTTCGACTTTGACACTCCCGAGTCCGATAGCTGACGAACCAAAATCTATAAAACAGAGAATCAAAGAAACGGAATAAGCATTTAATGCTTAGTAAGTTTTGAGCAATGAAATTAGGCACAACTGAAGTATAGCATTCATATGACTAAACGAATAATTTCATATACACATATTCTCACAACCATACCTACTTCACATTTCCAACCCTTATATTCATACATAAGAAATCAACTTGACTAAAGGCCGGAAGCTTGTTAATCGATTGAGCGAATACTATTTAAAAGGAATCAATTATTCCAATGCATATACAAAACATACCTCAACGTTGGGGTTTTACGAGCGTATTAATTAAAATTATTACAGCAAGATTGCTCATTCCCAACCCAAGTACCTTTGGGATTTGACCCGGATATAGTAACTCGCACAAATGCCTTCGGGACTTAGCCCGGATATAGTAACTCGCACAAATGCCTTCGGGACTTAGCCCGGATATAGTAACTCGCACAAATGCCTTCGGGACTTAGCCCGGTTATCATAGTAACTCGCACAAATGCCTTCGGGACTTAGCCCGATTATCATCCGAATATTCATGCACGTATATCAATAAATCATATCACATCTATATTTCATTTTCATCACTAGAACTCAAACACAAGACACTTATCAATCATTCCCATTTTCGGCTCAATAGCCACATACAAAGAGCATAAATTGATTTGCTTTATGACATGATCTCTATGCACATTCGACTGCACGTCATAGGTATAACTAATTATCTCGACATATAATTCAAGTAAAATCATTATATCACTGTTTATTTGTTATGCTTATACGTCATAACTTAATCAAATCATAAACTAAGTTCCACTACTCAAAGACTTACCTCAGATGTTGTCGAACGATTTCAACGGCTATTCGATCACCTTTTCCTTTCCTTTATCAGATTTAGTTCCCCTTTGTTCTTGAGCTTAATTTAACAAATAAATTGATTTAATCATTTTGAACATCAAAGAGAAACTCAAGGTACTTAGCCCATGCATATTAGGCATTAGAGTCATATACGTATGAAATCATGAATCAAATTCAACATATTTGCCAATATTCCCCTTTAGCCGATTTTCTAAGTCAAGATAAAGCCATCAATATGCTTACCTATAGTCGAACGTACACCTCAACCTATGTATTCATTCATGTGGCCGAATATGCATGTCTATGTTGAGGCCGATTTTATACTTAATACATTCTACAAATATGGTCACTTGTATTGACTAAATACCATTTTGTTTCAAGTTCAAAACTCGGCTAATACACATATATACACTAGTAATCAAATACTAACATTTGCACTTCACCTTAATAGCTAGCTTAGCAAACCTTAATTTAACATATAATTGTGCATAACACAATTAAAGTATCCTCTCCATTCCATCAATTCAAAACACATACATTACTCAATAATGTTCAAAATCATATTCGGCCTTAGTACATAACTTGCTAGCCGATTTTTCTCCATCTAGCAACTAATGCACATATGTGCTTATTTGTTAGACTCTACTTCATCTAACTACTAACCCCTTTTTTTTTTTCATCCAAATAACATGAACAACAACCATATTTCTCTTCTACTTCCTACCATGGCCGAATGCTCAAGACACCATACCATGATTTTCATAATTTTGACATGGGTTACTAAAATAACTTGATACCTCATCAACACAACATCAACACCAAGCAAGAATGACAACATCCATGGCCGAGTATCATCTCCATCAAATAGCAAAAAGAATTTAAACCATGGGCTAGGTAGAATTCAAACTAACATCTAAAAATATGCATGAATCTCATGGAATAACATCAAACATACCTTAACCTAGCTACAAGCATGGCCGAACCTCTTCAACCTTTCTTCCTTTCTTTCCTTTGATTTTTCGGTCAAGAAGGGCAAAATGAGAACTTTTTCTCTTTTTTTCATCACCCATGCTCCTTATTTTATTATTCCTAACATAAAACATTAACAATAAAATGTTTATAATACCTTTTAACCCATAGCATGGCCGGCCACTAGTTCAAATTTTGGGTAATTTGACATGCAAACCCATCATCTTTATAACATGCATTAATAGGCCACTTACATTTGCCTAGCACATTTCTAAATTTTCTCACATAAGTCCTATTAACTAAATTCGCATGCAATCGACTAAATCGAAGCTTAAAACTTTCACACATTCATATTCACATATTCTAGACAATAAATATCACATTCAAATACTTCGGTGACTCGGTTTAACGGTCCCGAAACCACTTCCCGATTAGGGTCAATTTAGGGCTGTCACATGCTGGGCATGTGAGTGCACATGTCTGTGTTGGATAGCCATGTCTCGCTTCGTTCGCTTCTCCCACGCCTGTGTTAACTTGACAGGTTCGCCCACAGATGATGGGCACGGGCGTGTCGCACGCCCGCGCTAGTTTGACTGGTTCGCCCACTGTTTCGAGGCACGAGTGTGTCGATTGCCCATGTGTTTTGGCAAGTTCGCCCACGGCTATGTTGTACGATCGTGGTAACTTTATCGCTTCCCGTGTTGGTAAAATTTTTCCATGTTTTCGTACGGCCTAAGGCACGCCTGTGTGCCTGGCCAAGTGGTATTTAGAGAGTCTGTGTACCATGATTCGGTTAGTATGTTAGATGTTAAAAACTCAAATTTAAAGAAATTAATACTGTTAGTGCTCCGGTTGCCTCCTGAGAAGCACTTATTTATAGTTTAAGCTCAACTTACTTCTCTGGTGCGTGATTATGGTGAATTAAGGCACTCCTCATCCCTGCTATCAATTTTATCAACATAAGGTTTAAGACGAGTACCATTTACCTTGAACGTGCCAAATTTGGAGTGGTTTACCTCGACCGTACCATATGGAAAAATACTAATTACCGTAAGAGGGGTTTTTCATTTGGTTCAGAAGTCACAATTCAAGGATCTGATGCATCGAGTAGTACTTTGTCTCCAACTTTAAGCTGTTTTTTTGGAGAAATTAAGCTCCTCATAGCGTGGTTTTGGTTTATCGTGTTTTCTCAGTTTATGTGTCCGCCATTTATCTAGCTCCTCGATTTGTAACATTTGTTCTTCATGGATAGGTTCTTTGTTGTTGCTTGGCTTATGTATGTTCTTCGAACCTATTTTCTGTAAAGAAGGTTGCACTATATGGTTAGTTTTAGCCAAATGATTTGTACAGTCACCTTCAATTTTTGATGTGTTCTTCAAATTATGGGCTTGAAGGGTTATTGTTTCGTCTCCCACACGAAGTGTGAGTTCACCTGTGCCAACATCAATAATAGTTCTAGCGGTTGCTAAAAAGGGCCTTCCTAAAATTAAGGGAACGTTGCTATCCTCCTCTTTGTCTAGAACAACGAAATCAACTGGGAATATAAATTTTCTGACTTTAACGAGTGCATCTTCAATAATACCCCTAGGAAATCTGATAGTTTTATCTGCTAATTGAATGCTCATCCTAGTTTGTTTGGGTTTTCCTAGACCTAGTTGATTAAATAATTTGTAAGGCATAACATTCATACTAGCCCCTAAATCAGCGAACGCATTATTAAAATCTAAACTACCAATTAAACAAGGAATTGTAAAACTCCTTGGATCTTTTAGTTTGTTAGACAGCTTATTCTGTAGAATGGCTGAGCAGGCCGCGTTCAGCTCTACATGCGATGCTTCATCTAACTTTCGTTTATTTGCTAAAAGCTCCTTTAAGAACTTGATTGCGTTTGGCATCTGTGAAAGGGCTTCAATAAACGGTAAGTTAATATGTAGTTTCTTTAGAAGTTTAAGAAATTTACTAAATTATTCGTCTGAGCGGTCTTTGTTTGTCGCATTGGGGTATGGCACGTGAGGTTTATATTCTGTAATCATCGGCTTTGGCTCATTGTGGCCTACCTCATCCTTACCTATGCTTACCACCATTTCTGGCCTTGGTTCTGCAACTAGCCATTCCTCATCTTGAATGACAATCGCGTTGAGTTGTTCCTTTGGGTTAGATTCAGTGTTGCTTGGCAGGCTACCTTGTGGTCGTAAGGAAATCAACTTGGCGAGTCCAATCTGAGTTTCGAGCCCATGGATTGATGCTTGTTGATTTTTGAGTGCAGTCTCGGTATTCTAAAAATGAGTTTCTAACATTGAGATGAAATTTGTTAGCATCTCTTTAAGGTTTGGCATTTTCTCTTGTTGGTAGGGTGGTTGTTGGAAGCCTGGATGTAACACCCCGAACCCGAGACCATCGCCGGTGTCGGACACGAGGGGTTAACGAGACAAATCCTCTTAAAGTACCGACCAATTTGGCATTTCCAGACAGGCTGGAAAACTGCGTCACTGTCGCCTTAAAAATCATATCTCGAGTTTCAAAACTCGGAAACTGATTCCGTAAATTTTCCCTTAATTTAGACTCAGATATCCATCCATGGATTTATTTCTAGAATTTTTGGTTGGGCCAATTGGTACAGTTTATTAGTTAAAGTCACCCATGTTACAGGGTCGACTACACTAACCTTCACGCGTTACAACTTGAATATCTCTCTGTACAGGGCTTTAATACTGGTACCGTTTTTTTCTAATCAAACTAGACTCAAAATGGAATCTGCACATATAAGGCATGACTTCTAATTCTTTCTGGATAATTTATAGAAAATTTTCAAAGTCGCGACAGGGGACCCAGAAACCGTTCTGGCCCTGTCTTACGAGAACTTTAATATCTCTCGGTATACTGTTCATATGATCGTTTCGTTACTTTCATATGAAAATAGACTCGTCAAGGTTCGTTTACATAATATATTCACTATTTAATACCATTCCTACAAAGTTTGGTGATTTTTCAAATCCGTACCACTGCTGCTGCCAGTATCTATTTTCAAGGTAAACTTTACCTATCTTGTGGTTTCCATGGGCCAACTATAATTTTGACATACATAGGTCCACATATGATCATATTTAGCCATTCCAATGGCTGATCATGTGACCAACACTCTCATTCCAAACCATAATCACATCATGAAACCAAATATAATTACAAGCACAAATGGTCAAATTCCATCCTCCACTTTTACGAACCATTTTCGCATGGTCGTACACATATACATCACAAAGAACTTAAAAACAATCGAGGGTAGTCCTATACATGCCATATCCAAAGTTCAACCAAAAGAGTACCAAAAAGGGGGTTTGATAGTGTGGATGACTTCACTTCAATGATCCCGAATCCGATCGCTAACGAGTAAAATCTATAAAACAGAGAAACAAAGGAACGGAGTAAGCAATTTATGCTTAGTAAGTTTGAGCAAGAAATTCCAGCACAACAAAAGCATAGCATTCATAAAGCTAACGGATAATTTCATATGCACAAATTCTCAATATCATACTCATTTCACATTCCAACCCCTATGTTCATACATAAGGGATCACCTTAGTCAAATACCGGAAACTCATTACTCGACTGAGCGAATATTATTCAAGGAATCAACTAATTCAAGCTCATATGAACATACCTCATTGCTGGAATTTTTTCAAGCGCATTAACTGAAATTTTACAGCAAGATCGCTTATTCTAGAATCACGTACCTTGAATTTAACCGGATATAACGACTCGCTCAAATGCCTTCGGACGAAGCCGGTTATAGCGACTTCATACGAATGCCTTCGGACTTAACCCGGGTTTAGTAACTTGCACAATGCCTTGGGCTTAGCCCGGATTTATTAACTCGCACGAATGCCTTCGGATCCTAGTCCGGATATAGTCACTTAGCACAAAGCCTTCGGGACTTAGCCCGAACATCATTCGAATAACCGAGCACAATTATCAATAAATTATGACTCATTCGTATTTCATTTTCAATAGCAAAACTCAAACACAAGGCACTTTTTACACTTGCAATTTCGGCTCAATAGCCACACCCAAAGAGCATGATTTTAATTTGCTTTAAACATGATCTAATCAATTCAGAATTTAAGCTCTATTACTCAAGAACTTACCTCGGACGTGGTCGAACGATTTCGACGGCTATTTTACGACTTTTTCCTTCCCCTTATCGGATTTAGCTCCCCTTTGCTCTTGAGCTTAATTTAACAAATAAATTGGTTTTATCATTTGAGCATCGAAAGAGGAATTCAAGATACCTAGCCAATATATATACTCATTAGGCATCAAAGTTGCATATGTACGAAATCATGAATCGAACTCAACACATTAGTTAATATTCCTCTTAGCCGAATTTTCTAAGCCAAGAATAGGCATCAATATGCTTGCCTCTAACCGAATGCATGCACACCAATTTCCCCTCATGTGGCCGAACATACATGTCCATGTTAAGGCCAATTATACACTTAATACCACACAAAAACAGCATACATTTTACTACTAACGCATTACATATCGTAGCTCAATGCACATCTCTCATTTAATTCATAATCGAGACATCATCACAAGCAAATATACACCTTGAAATAGCATATATGTCATACCAATACATCGTGTGCAAACATATATACATATATATATGCTAGAGCCGAATCTCAAGTTGATTGTAACTAAACATGAACAAAATTTCAATACACAAATCTTACTTTCCATGCAATGAGCATAAATCACACTTATGGATGTACCATGGCCGAATACATCACAACACCATAATTTTGGTCATGATTAAACAAAGAACTTAGTATCTCATTCAAAAATGCTAAAAGAAAATCTAAGAGCCCTCAATCCCCCATCACATGTATCATTATCAAGCTTGATATTTAGCATGCAATGGCATTAACACCACATTTACTTTGGCCGAATTTCATTCCCATGACATAGCAAAGATTTGAACCATGGGCTACCAAGAACATCAAGCTAGCAACTAAAAACGTGCATGAATCTCATGGCACAACCTCAAACATACCTTAATCTTGATGCAAGTATAGCCAACCTCTTCCTAATCCTCTTCCAAAACAAACATGAAGCAAAATTCCTTCCTTCCTCTAGTATTTTGGTCAAGAGAGAATGAAAAGATGGATGAACAATTTTTTTCTTTTCTCTTCCACAATGCACGGCAATGGGGGTTTCACTCACACACACATTTTTTTTCTTTCTTTATTACCCATACTTATTTGTTTATTGTTTCTCCCTAATGCACCAACAAAACATGTTTAATGACATGTTTAGCCCATGATTCCTTGTCATGGCGGCCACTACAACTTGGGGGAATTTGACATGCAAGTCCTCCCTTTGACTACATGCACTATTAGGTCCTTATAGATTAGCCTTTCACTTTTCAAAAGTGTCACACAGGTCCTACTAACTGAATTCACATGCAATCGGCTAAATCGGAACTTGAAATTTTCACACATTCATAATTACATATTCTAGACAATAAATATTATATTCAAACATTTTGGTGACTCGGTTTAGCGGTCCCGAAACCACTTCCCGACTAGGGTCAAATTTTGGGCTGTGACAACTCTCCCCCACTTAAGAAATTTCATCCCCGAAAATCTTACCGGTAAATAGGTTTGGGTAACGCTCTTTCATAGAGCTCTCGGGTTCCCAAGTAGCTTCTTCCATCCCGTGTTTGAGCCATAACACTTTTACTAACGGAACCCTTTTGTTTCGCAACTCCTTCACTTCACGAGCTAGGATACGAATCGGTTCTTCTTCATAACTCATATCGGATTGAATTTCAACCTCTGATGGACTAATTACGTGCGACGGATCAGATCTATAGCGCCGAAGCATCGAAACATGAAAGACGTCATGAATCTTTTCAAGTTCAGAGGGTAAAATCAAACGATACGCAACTGGACCGACTCGTTTGGATATCTCATATGGCCCGATGAACCTCGGGTTCAATTTGCCTTACTGGCCAAATCGAGTATCTTTTCCAAGGCGAAACTTTAAGAAACACTTTATCTCCCACTTGATACTCAATGTCTTTTCGTTTGAGATCCGCGTCGACTTTCGACGATCGGAGGCTATCTTGATTTTCACGGATTACTTTTACTTTCATTCAGCATCTTTAATCAAACCCACTCCAAAATTTTGTTCTCACCGAGCTCGGTCCAAAACAATGGTGTACGGCATTTACGCCTCGTACAAGGCCTCGTAAGGCGCCATCTTAATACTTGATTGAAAACTATTGTTGTAAGCGAATTCAATCAAAGGTAAGTACTGTTCCCATGAACCACGAACTCGAGGATGCAACATCTCAACATATCCTCAAGTATCTGAATTATCCGCTCGGATTGACCATCGGTTTGGGGTGAAAGGCGGTCTTGAAATGCAACTTGGTACCCAAAGCTTCTTGCAATTTCTTCCAAAATCGCGAGGTGAACCTCGGATCTCTATCCGACACAATGTAAATCGGTACCCGTGTAATCTCACAATCGAGAAAGCGTACAATTCAGCTAGTTTATCCAATGAAAATCCGTGCATACAGGGATAAAGTGAGCCGACTTAGTCAATCTATCAACAACAACCCAAATCGCATCCTTCTTACTTGCTGACAATGGCAGTCCGGACACAAAGTCCATTGTGACTCGATCCCATTTCCACTCGGGTATCATAATCGGCTGAAGTAATCCTGAAGGCACTTGATGTTTCGCTTTCACTTGTTGACATATTAAACATCTCGAAACAAAGTCGGAGATGTCTCGTTTCATACCATGCCACCAAAACCGACGTTTCAAATCGTTGTACATCTTCGTACTCCCCGGGTGGATTGCCATTCGGCTACAATGGGCTTCGTTCAGAATTATCGAAATAAGTTCCGAATTCTTTGGAACACACAGACGACCCCTGAACCTCAAACAATTGTCATCATCGATCTGAAACTCCGATTCCTTGTTCGGAACACACTCAGCCCATTTTGCAACCAACTCATCGTCGACTTTTTGAGCTTCACAAATTTGATGTATCAATAATGGTTTGGCTTTCAATTCAGCTACTAACACATTGTCGGATCGAACGGACAAGTGCACATTCATCGCTCGTAAAGCGAATAATGATTTACGACTTAAGGCATCCGCAACCACATTCGCCTTTCTCGGGTGATAGTCAATGACCAGCTCATAATCCTTTAACAGCTCGAGCCAACGTCTTTGTCGCAGATTTAAGTCTCTTTGAGTCATCAAATATTTGAGACTTTTGTGATCCGAATACACGTGGCACTTCTCACCAACTAAGTAATGTCGCAATATCTTTAAGGCGAATACGATGGCAGCCAATTCGAGATCATGGGTCGGATAATTTTTCTCATGTGGCTTTAATTGCCTCGGCGCGACAGGCCACAACTCGACCTTCTTGCATCAATATGCAACCTAACCCAAGTAGGGAGGCGTCACTATAGATGACAAACTCTTTGCCAGATTCGGGTTGCACTAGAATTGGGGCTTCAGTCAAATAAGTTTTCAGTTGATCGAAACTTTTCTGACATTTCTCCGTCCATTCGAACTTAACATCCTTTTGGAGTAGCTTCGTCATTGGCGTGGCTATCGTTGAGAAACCTTTTACAAATCATCGGTAATAACCGGCAAGCCCCAAAAAGCTCCGAACCTCGGTAATATTTCTCGGAGGCTTCCAGTTAAGTATGGCTGAAATTTTGTTCGGGTCGACTCGAATACCCGATGCAGATACCACATGCCCCAAGAAGCTAACCTCTCTTAACCAGAACTCACACTTGCTGAACTTAGCATATAATTGCTTATCCCGTAAAATTTGCAGCACTAACCTCAGGTGTTCAGCATGTTCGGTCTCATTTCTTGAATAGACCAAGATGTCATCAATGAACACGACTACGAACCGATCCAAATATGGTCTGAAGATCCGATTCATCAAATCCATAAATACCGCAGGGGCATTAGTAAGCCCAAACGGCATCACTAGGAACTCGTAGTGACCATATCTCGCTCAAGGCGGTCTTGGGTACGTCCGAATCTCGAATTCAGAATCGATAATAGCGATCTCAAATCTATTTTCGAGAACACCGAGGCTCCTTCAGTTGATCGAACAAATTGTCGTCTGTGATAGCGGATATTTGTTCTTTATCGTCGCTTTATTAAGTCGACGATAGTCGATGCTGCAACCTCATGGTTCCATTCTTCTTTTTCACAAACAACACTGGCGCACCCCAAGGTGAAAAACTCGGACGAGCAAAACCTCTATCCACCAATTCTTGCAACTGAGCTTTCAACGCCTTTAATTCCGTTGGTGCCATACGATATGGAGCTATCAAAATTGGAGTGGTACCAGGTACCAATTCGATGCCAAACTCTATTTCCCGAATGGGTGGTAAACCCGGCAATTCTTCAGGGAAAACATCCGGGTATTCACAAACCACCGCAGATTCGGGTTTCTTTTCTGACTCCTTGTCATCGAGCACATATGCAAGGTACGCTTCGCACCCTTTTCTTACATATTTCTGGGCCAACATTGCTGATATTACAGCTGGCAACCCCTTTAAGTCCGTAGACTCAACCCGAATTATCTCGTTATTCGCGCACCTCAGATCGATAGTCTTGCTTTTGCAATTTACAACCGCATCGTGCATGGTCAACCAATCCAAACCAAGAATAACGTCGAATTCGTCGAACGGCAAAAGCATCAAGTCCGCGGAAAACAAGAACCTTGAAATACTAGGGACTTTTCTTACACACTTTGTTGACAAGCACGTAATGACCCAAGGGTTTGACACCCGAATTACAAACTCAGTAGACTCAATAGGCAAAGTCTTACTGGATGCTAAGGTTTCGCATATATAAGAATGAGTAGAACCAGGGTCAATCAAAGCAATCACATTAGTATCGAAAAGAGTGAAAGTACCGGTAATGACATCTGGTGAGGCAGCATCCTCGCGTCTTGGCGTATGGCATAAGTCCTAGCAGAGCACGAGCCTCGGGTCTTGTTGTAGCATCTTTCGACCCTCTCGACCGCCACTAGCATTGCCCGCATTTCGGATGGCCTACCTCGGCGATGGTAGCACCCGGTTTCCACTTTGACTTACATTTTGTTCAAGCAACCTCGGGCAATCCTTGATAAAGTGGTCGGCCGATCCACACTTATAGCGAGGAGCGATCACGGAACCTCTGACTCCCGAATGCCATTTGCCACAATGTCGACACTCCATTCGGTTTCGACGATCATTCCCAACACCGGAGACCGAAGTGCCTCGTATACCCATAGGGGTCGATCACGATCTCGTCTAAAAGGCCAAGCGCCTCTAGACCGGCTCACATCTTCTCGAAATCTCTTCGATGCACGTTGATGAGACTTTCCGAGGACCTTTTTGAAATTCTCCGGTTCCCACATCAACTTTTGATTCTCCTTTCTAAGCTCTTGACTTTACAAGCTCGCTCAACAAGTACTACGAACTCTCGTATTTCGAGAATGCCAACAATCATCCTTATATCATCATTCAGCCCATCCTCGAAGCGTTTACATAATAGCTTCGGATGAAACACATTCGGCGTATCTCATGAGTCTAACAAATTTTCGCTCGTAGTCGAACGGACATAGAGCCTTGCTTAAGATCAAGAAATTCCTTTTGTTTTTGGTCAATGAATCTCGATCGATATACTTCTTTCGAACTCGGTTTGGAAAAACTCCCAAGTTACTTGCTCCTAGGCACAACCAAGTCATTGTACTCCACCAATAGTAGGCGTAATCGTAGCAAGGAGATAGTACACTTTAAGCACTCATCGGTGTACAAGATAGCTCATCGAGCACCGGATAGTGTTGTCCAACCAAAATTCAGCTTGCTCGGCATCGTCGTCATCCGTAGCTTTAAATTCAGTGGCCCTATGTTTTCGAATCACGTCATTGGGGCTTACTTGACCTTATTTGGTCGATTCGGAGGTATTGTAGGTCTTGGGGTTGCATTAGTCGGGAATGGAGGTTGTGGAACAGTAGTGTTAGTTCGAATGTATTGGTTGAACCAATCATTCATCACGCTATAAAAGGCTTGCCTAGCCTCATCATTCGGATTGTTGGCAATAGGTTGAGAGTCATTGGCGCTTGTCCTCTTGCGGAGCAGCGCCACACTCTCCACATCATCACTATTGCTCGGTTGGGATCAGGATCCATTGCTATAAACAAACACAAATTCGAATGTCGAAATCACCACACTATCAATTATCACTTAATGGCATGTATAGCTAGACCCCAAACATATCACGGTAGTCCTAGAATCGACTAAACCGTGGCTCTGATACCAATAAAATTGTAACACCCCGAACCCGAGACCATCGCCGGTGTCGGACACGAGGGGTTAACGAGACAAATCCTCTTAAAGTACCGACCAATTTGGCATTTCCAGACAGGCTGGAAAACTGCGTCACTTTCGCCTTAAAAATCATATCTTGAGTTTCAAAACTCAGAAACTGATTCTGTAAATTTTCCCTGAATTTAGACTCCGATATCCATCCATGAATTTATTTCTAGAATTTTTTGTTGGGCCAATTGGTACAGTTTATTAGTTAAAGTCACCCATGTTACAGGGGTAGACTACACTGACCTTCACACGTTACAACTTGAATATCTCTCTGTACAGGGCTTTAATACTGGTGCCGTTTGTTTCTAATGAAACTAAACTCAAAATGGAATCTTCACATATAAGGCATGACTTCTAATTCTTTCTGGATAATTTATAGAAAATTTTCAAAGACGCGACAGGGGACCCAGAAACCGTTCTGGCCCTGTCTCACGAGAACTTTAATATCTCTCGGTATACTGTTCTTATGATTGTTTCGTTACTTTCATATGAAAATAGACTCGTCAAGGTTCGTTTACATAACTTATTCACTATTTAATACCATTCCTACAAATTTTGACGATTTTTCAAATCCGCACCACTACTGCTGCCAGTATCTATTTCCAAGGTAAACTTTACCTATCTTGTGGTTTCCATGGGCCAACTATAATTTTGACATACATATGTCCACATATGATCATATTTAGCCATTCCAATGGCTGATCATGTGACCAACACTCTCATTCCAAACCATAATCACATCATGAAACCAAATATAATTACAAGCACAAATGGTCAAATTCCATCCTCCACTTTTACGAACCATTTTCGCATGGCCGTACACATATACATCACAAAGAACTTAAAAACAATCGAGGGTAGTTCTATACATGCCATATCCAAAGTTCAACCAAAAGAGTACCAAAAAGGGGGATTGATAGTGTGGATGACTTCACTTCAATTATCCCGAATCCGATCGCTAACGAGCAAAATCTATAAAACAGAGAAACAAAGGAACGGAGTAAGCAATTTATGCTTAGTAAGTTTGAGCAAGAAATTCCAGCACAACAAAAGCATAGCATTCATAAAGCTAACGGATAATTTCATATGCATAAATTCTCAATATCATACTCATTTCACATTCCAACCCCTATGTTCATACATAAGGGATCACCTTAGTCAAATACCGGAAACTCATTACTCGACTGAGCGAATATTATTCGAAGGGAATCAACTAATTCAAGCTCATATGAACATACCTCATTGCTGGAATTTTTTTTTCAAGCGCATTAACTGAAATTTTACAGCAAGATCGCTTATTCTAGAATCACGTACCTTGAATTTAACGGATATAACGACTCGCTCAAATGCCTTCGGACGAAGCCCGATTATAGCGACTTCGCACGAATGCCTTCTGGACTTAACCCGGGTTTAGTAACTTGCACAATGCCTTGGGCTTAGCCCGATTTATTAACTCGCACGAATGCCTTCGGATCCTAGTCCGGATATAGTCACTTAGCACAAAGCCTTGGGACTTAGCCGGACATCATTCAATAACCGAGCACAATTATCAATAAATTATGACTCATTCGTATTTCATTTTCAATAGCAAAACTCAAACACAAGGCACTTTTACACTTGCAATTTCGGCTCAATAGCCACACACAAAGAGCATGATTTTAATTTGCTTTAAACATGATCTAATCAATTCGAATTTAAGCTCTATTACTCAAGAACTTACCTCGGACGTGGTCGAACGATTTCGACGGCTATTCTACGACTTTTTCCTTCCCCTTATCGGATTTAGCTCCCTTTGCTCTTGAGCTTAATTTAACAAATAAATTGGTTTTATCATTTGAGCATCGAAAGAGGAATTCAAGATACCTAGCCAATATATATACTCATTAGGCATCAAAGTCGCATATGTACGAAATCATGAATCGAACTCAACACATTAGTTAATATTCCTCTTAGCGAATTTTTCGAGCCAAGAATAGGCATCAATATGCTTGCCTCTAACCGAATGCATGCACACCAATTTCCCTCATATGGCCGAACATACATGTCCATGTTAAGGCCAATTATACACTTAATACCACACAAAACAGCATACATTTTACTACTAACGCATTACATATCGTAGCTCAATGCACATCTCTCATTTAATTCATAATCGAGACATCATCACAAGCAAATATACACCTTGAAATAGCATATATGTCATACCAATACATCGTGTGCAAACATATATACATATATATATGCTAGAGCCGAATCTCAAGTTGATTGTAACTAAACATGAACAAAATTTCAATACACAAATCTTACTTTCCATGCAATGAGCATAAATCACACTTATGGATGTACCATGGCGAATACATCACAACACCATAATTTTGGTCATGATTAAACAAAGAACTTAGTATCTCATTCAAAAATGCTAAAAGAAAATCTAAGAGCCCTCAATCCCCATCACATGTATCATTATCAAGCTTGATATTTAGCATGCAATGGCATTAACACCACATTTACTTTGGCGAATTTCATTCCCATGACATAGCAAAGATTTGAACCATGGGCTACCAAGAACATCAAGCTAGCAACTAAAAACGTGCATGAATCTCATGGCACAACCTCAAACATACCTTAATCTTGATGCAAGTATAGCCAACCTCTTCCTAATCCTCTTCCAAAACAAACAGGAAGCAAAATTCCTTCCTTCCTCTAGTATTTTCGGTTAAGAGAGAATGAAAAGATGGATGAACAATTTTTTTCTTTTCTCTTCCACAATGCACAGCAATGGGGGTTTCACTCACACACACACATTTTTTTTCTTTCTTTATTACCCATACTTATTTGTTTATTGTTTCTCCCTAATGCAACAACAAAACATGTTTCATGACATGTTTAGCCCATGATTCCTTGTCATGGCCGGCCACTACAACTTGGGGGGGGAATTTGACATGCAAGTCCTCCCCTTTGACTACATGCACTATTAGGTCCTTATAGATTAGCCTTTCACTTTTCAAAAGTGTCACACAAGTTCTACTAACTGAATTCACATGCAATCGGCTAAATCGGAACTTGAAATTTTCACACATTCATAATTACATATTCTAGACAATAAATATTACATTCAAACATTTCGGTGACTCGGTTTAGCGGTCCCGAAACCACTTCCCGACTAGGGTCAAATTTTGGGCTGTCACACTGGAGGTGCTGGTCTCTGATTCCCATGGCCTTCCCATGAAAAATTAGGGTGGTTCCTCCAACCTGCATTGTAAGTATTGCTATAGGGATTGTTTTAAGATCGAGGATTTTTACCCATGTAATTTAACTGTTCGTTCTCCATGTTGTAGCCATAAGGTGGGTATTCTGAATTGCTTGATCCGCCTCCACTTGCTTCGCATTGCATTACTGTATGAACCTGTGAAGAATTAAGGAAACCATCAATTTTCTTATTCAAGAGTTCTACTTGATTAGAGAGCATGGTGACCATATCGACGTTACAAATGCCGGTTGTTTTCGTTGGCTTTGTCCTCATGACTTGCCACTGATAGTTATTCAGTGACATCTCCTCTATAAATTCATAGGCATCTTCATGTGTCTTATTATTGATGGTTCTGCCAGCAGCTACGTCAACCATTTGTTTAGTCGAAGGATTCAGGCCATTATGAAAGGTTTGAACCTATAGCCAAAGCGATAACCCATGGTGAAGGCATCTTCTCAAGAGGTCCTTGTATCTCTCCCATGTATCGTAGAGTGTTTTTAAATCCATCTGCATAAAGGAAGAAATATCATTACATAATTTAGCTGTTTTAGTCGGCGGGAAATATTTTAATAAAAACTTTTCGGTCATTTGGTCCCAAGTAGTGATTGACCCCCGTGGCAACGAGTTCAAACACTATTTAGCTTTGTTTCTCAATGAAAAAGGGAACAACTGAAGACGAATGGCGTCATTAGAAACGCCATTAATATTAAATGTGTCACATTGTTCCAAAAAGTTTTCCAAGTGAGCGTTCAGATCCTCATCTTGCGAACCATCAAACTGAACAAACTGTTGTATCATTTGAATTGTGTTAGGTTTCAGTTCAAACATATTTGTGGCTACAGCCGGCCTAACTATGCTCGATTCAGTTCTTGCTAAAGAAGGTTTAGCATAATCATACATAGTGCGCGGAGCAGGATTCTGATTAACAGCAATCGCAAAAGGTAGCAGATTTTCTTGGTTTTTAGCCATCTCCTCAATTGTGGTTGAAGTATCGTCCTCTTACTCGTCCTCTGTGTATCTTAGGCTTCACTTATTTCTCTCTGATTTCTGTGAACTGTGCAATTGATCTCACCGTCAAAAAGTAGTGGTCCTGACGGGTTTGTTCTGGTCATAAGCTAGAAAAACCTGTCAGAAGGAAATAAGAGAAAAATTAGAAAAGAAAATAAAAATTTAAATTGTAATAAAAGTAAAGTGGCTAAAGTAATAAAAATCGAGTTTTCCTAATATCCTAGTTCCCCGGCAACGGCACCAAAAACTTTATGCGTGATATTCGTAACAGGTTTTAAAGATTTATAAATGAAATATTCTTGAGACTAACTTATTATCACGATTAAGGCAAGTGTACCTATCGAACAATAGTCTAGCTCAGCAAAACTGGATTGTCAAACCCAAAGGAACTATGCGTACTAGTATTTACTTCCTTTTTATTATCTAGCCTAAAATTTAAGAGGTTTGGTTGTCTAAACTAATTACTAACTAAGAATGGACAGAAAGAAAAACTTAGGAAAATACTTTTGGGAAAATTCGATTGATTGAGACAATACCTAAGGATAAATCCACCTAGACTTCATTTGTTATTTGACTTTGAATCAGACGATTTATTCATTTGACTTGATCCGTAGAAATCCCTAAGTTATATTATTATCTCTCTCGAGACTAATAACGTCTAACCCTAGGTTGAATAATTGAAATCTCTTTCTAATTAACACCCTAGAATTGCATTAACTCTATCTATGGATTCCCTTATTAGGTTTCACCCTAATTCGGCAAAATCTTGTCACCCTATCTCTAGGCACGCAATCAACTCCACTTAATTATGACAAATTTACTCTTAGATAGGGTTTATTCCTCCTCTGAATAAGAGCTTAACTTGAATCAATATCCTGGAATATCAAAACAAGAATTAAGAACAAATAATTAAAAACAAGTCAAATATTTATCATACAATTCAGATAATAATAACAAGATCTATCTTAGGTTTCATTCCCCTTAGGTATTTAGGGGTTTAGTTCATAGTCATGAAAGAAAACATCTCAAAAGCTTAAAGATAACAAAACATGAGAAAACCCAAAACTCCTGAAGGAACTTGAAGGGAGATCCAGTCTTGATGATGAATCCATCCCTTGAGATGGATCAATCGGCTTTCCTTGAGTAATTCCTTGCTTCCTACTCTACATCCCTTTTCCTAAGTGCCTCCTCAGGTGTTTAAGTAGGCTTTGGAATGCCTAAGAGCCCTCAAATTTGGCCTTTTCCGAATTGGACTAAACTTGGGTTTGGCAGGGACACGCCCGTGTGCGATTACTGAAGGCCGTGGTCAAGGATGTTAAATGGGCATGGGCGTGTGATCCACCCGTGTAAGTCGTGCTTTGATCCTGCCAAATTGACACGGCCGTGTGACACGCCCATGTAAGGAAGTCCAAGTCGTGTTGTTTTCCCATGTTGGTCCATTTTCTCCGTTTTCGGCCCGTTTCTCACTCTTTTTACTCTCCTATGCTCTCCTAAGTATAAAACATGAAATTAAAGGATTAGGAGCATCGAATTCACCAAATCTAAGGAGAAATCATCCATAAATGCGTTAGGCATGGGGTAAAAATATGTATAAATTACGGTTTATCATGGCTCGTTCAATGCTTCCTCACACTGTGTCTAGTGTAGGTAAGGCATATTCACGCAATGTCCACTAAGCTATTGGGACCTCTTCCCAATAATGTTCTTCTAGTTCTTCAAAAAATGGATTTTCGTGGGGAAAATTTATTACCGTAGGTGGATTGCTGTCCATTTTTTACAGTTGTAGCTGAGTATTCACTTCAAATCTGGTTATGGTTTGCTTGCAGTGTTGGAGCTTCAGTTCATACACAACCTGAAACAAAAATAAGAATATAAATAAAAAAAATTAAAATTGTATCTATAGTGTTCACATACATCAAATAACATAAGTTCACTTAGCAGCATTCAACATGAGTTCGCAACGCGCTCAGTATGAGTTCAGACAACAACATAAGTTTGCATACAGCAGTATAGGTTCGCAAAATACCAATAGTACGCATAGTAACTAAATTCATAATGTGTAGTATAGTTTCACAAACAAACAAACTTTGCAACAAGAGGTATCATACATACATGGATTTTCAAACTTTAAAAAAGTACGCATAAGTACATATATGCGTTCGCACAATTCACCTGGGTTCGTTAGGACTATTGCCTACAGGGGTACACATGAAATTTCTAGAGTTGCAATTATACAAGGGTCGTAGAAAATTGAAACTTAGCAAATAATTGGAAAAAAAATATATACACACTTTTTTATGCCCTTTTTAACTCAAATTCATGCAATTTCGATAAAACTCTTGTCAAAAATATATAAATATTAAAAAATAATTAAATTGTACTTAAATTATTAACATTTTTAATTTTAATTAATTTTATAATTAATTTTTATTATTTTCGACAGATTTGCATAAATGGCAAAAAACGGCTCGGCAGACACTATTAGAAGCACAAAACCGAGAAGCATTTTTGAAGCATTGAGGTGAATTATATTTTTACCTGAAGACGGTCCAAATTATGAATATTGATTCATAATATAATCAATCTTAATTTTAATCCAATTTAATTGGGTTAAATAAATTGTTGTTAATTAATTATGAAAAGGGGCCCAATTGTACTGAATAGATCCAACCAAGCACTGGGCAGCCCAAAACTGTCCCACATGCTGCCCAAATCAGCTTGTCTGGCTGATTATTTGGCTTGCAAAATGGCCTTTGAAGACTCCTTCAATTTGCATTCAAACTCCTCCACTATTCATGCCTTTCAAGACTTGCCCCTACCTAAAAATAGCATGTTTGTAATCTTCAAACATGCCACATATGTGGCCAGCCATGGGGGGAGTCTTTGGCTGCTGATTTTGGCTATTTTTAGCAGCCTTCTAAACCTATAAATGTCCCCTTGGCTGCTTACTTCAAACACATCTCAACCCTTCTCTTCTCTTCGCTTCTCTCACTTTTTTCTCTCTTCATTCCCTTCCATTGTTCTTCATTTTCTTCCCCTATTCCCTTACCGATTTCACCTCTTGAAAAAGAGTCAATCAATCGCCACTTGGATCAGCATTCAAGAGTTCATAGAAGCCTCGGTTCAATAAGAACAAGCGAAGAAGGAGGAGTGGAGCAAACTAGCCAAGCCGTGGAGAAAACACCGGATTTGATTCTTGTTCGCTATCTTTTAATTTTGTTGTTATTATGATAAACATGTCTATGAATATTTGTGTAACGCCCCATACCCGAGACCGTTTCCGGAGTCGAACACGAGGTGTTAACGGACTTAATTCATTTACTTACACAGTTCATTTTAAAATTTCTAGACAAGCTGGCTAACTGCATCACAGTTACTTTAAAAATAATATCTCGAGTTCCAAAACTCGAAAATCGATTCCGTAAATTTTTCCTGAAACTAGACTCATATGTCCATCTACAATTTTTTTTCTAGAATTTTTGGTCGAGCCAATTAGTACAGTTTATTAGTTACAGTCTCCCCTGTTTCAGGGTTCGACTACTCTGACCTTCATGCATTACGACTTAGATATCTTCCTGTACAGAGCTTCAATACTTATGCTGTTTATTTCTAATGAAACTAGACTCAAAAAGGAATCTATACATCTAAATCATGACTTCAAATTGTCTGTGGTAAATTTATGGTAAATTTTCAAAATCAGAACAGGGGATCCAAAAAACACTCTGGCCCTGTTTCACAAAAACTTAAACATCTCATAAAATATGGCTCATATGGTCGTTTCGTTTCTTTTATGTGAAAATAGACTCATCAAGATTCGATTACAGAATTTATTCACTATTTAATTCTATTCCTACTATTTTTAGTGATTTTTCCAACCTACGTCACTGCTGCTGTCAGCATCTATTTTAAGGTAAATTTTACCTATTTCATAATTTTCCATGAATCGAATAGCAAATTGACATACATTATGATCAAGGGTAATCCCGATTAGCCATGACGTACGTAGCGCCAATAGGACCATGATTGGCCATTCCAATGGCTAGTCATTACCAAACATTTCCACACCACTTAATAACCATATCACAAGACCATAATGTTATACTTCAAAATATACGAGCCATTTTCGCATGGCTATACGAATACACATCACCAAAGGGTACTTAATTAACAACGAGGGTCAGCCCTATACATGCCATTTTCAAAATTAAACTAAAAGAGTACCAAAAAGTGGCTTAGATAGTGTGGATGACTTCGACTTTGACACTCCGAGTCCGATGGTGACGAACAAAATCTATAAAGCAGAGAATCAAAGTGTGAGTAAGCATTTTAATGCTTAGTAAGTTCAAGTAATGAAATTATTTACGACTAAAGTATAGCGTTCATATGACTAAATGAATAGTTGCATATACGCATATTCCCAAAATCATACTTACTTCACACCTTAACCGGTATATTCATACACCGAATCAAACCTAACTAAAGTAGGAAGTTGTTAATCAATAGGCGCTTACTATCTAAAAGGAATTAACTTTTTCGATGCATATCTGAAACATACCTTATCGTTTGGATTTTATGAGCGTATTAATTGAAATTATTACAGCAAGATCGCTCATTTCCAAACCCAAGTACCTTCGGATTTAGCGGATATAGCAACTCGCACAAATGCCTTTGGGTCTTAGCCGGATATAGTCAATAGCACAAAAGCCTTCGGGACTTAGCCGGATATAGTCACTAGCACAAATGCCTTGGGACTTAGCCGGATATAGTCAATAGCACAAATGCCTTGGGACTTAGCCGGATATCATTGAATAATCATACACATATATCAATAAATCATGACACATCCATATTTCATTTTCATTACTAAAGCTCAAACACAAGACACTTATCAAACCTTACCAATTTCGGCTCAATAGCCACATACAAAGAGCATGATTTTGATTGGCTTTATAACATGATCTCTATACACATTCGGCTACCCGTCATAGGTATAAACTATTCACCTCAATATATCATTCAAGTAGAATCATTATATCACCGTTTATTTGTTATGCTTATATGTCATGACTTAATCAAATCATAAACTAAGTTTCATTACTCGAAGACTTACCTCGGACGTTGTCGAACGACTTCAACGGCTATTCAATTACTTTTTCCTTTCCCCTATCCAACGTTGATCCTCTAAGCTCTTGAGCTAAATCAAACAATTTACCTCCCAATCGAACACGATCATACGGCATTCATATACATTTTAGAACCAATTTATTTGAATCAATTACCACTTAAGTCTATCACCTTCTCGCTTTCAAATTTGTGCACTTGGTAAATCACATTAAACTACTACAAATATAACTTTAATACATATTTATTTTGAATGTCTCAATATCATCTTAATTAATTTCTACTTACACATCAAAATTTCCAATACAAAGTATTTGGCACCTAAACCGGATTAGTAAACTCCCATAGACCATGACCGAATGCCATTTAAACACAAGTCAACAAGATCTCATGATTTCAAATCAAACTCTTAGCAAGAATGCACAATGCCGAACCCTTAGATGATTAAACATCTAATTTAGACAATTTTAGAACAACTAAACGGCACTTGTTCACAACATTAAACAACTACATGTTCAGCTAGAACATGGTACTTAACTACATCGATTTTAAGCATAATAATTACTCAAACCTAATCAAATTCACATTCGGTCTTGGTACCTAATAAGGTAGCCAATTCCTTTCCCTTAGCACCTAATGCTTACATATGATTATTTGTGTAGTTCAAACACTCATCTACCCTTGTTCATCTAAATTTAACAAGAAACAAAAACCTTATTTCTCCATAGCTACAATGGCCGAAAGTTCTAGACATCTCAATACCGAAATTTCTAACATGGGTTGTCTAAAGAATTTGGTAGGGAGTTCAAATTTATCTAACATTTCAAGTAACTTAGCACATCCATATAGCTAACATGCTAGTAGTATCAAGCATCAACTAAAATTTTGAAGCCTCTTAGCCGAATCCTAACTCTCCAACAACCCCAATTCCATCCATGAGATAGATAGAATTAGGCTAATCATCCAAAGGATGTATAAACCTCCAAAAGCAACATTGAACATACCTTTAATCTAAAGAACCACCTTGGCCGAACTTCCCCTCTTCTTCTTCCTCTAGTTACGGCAATGGAGGAGCAACCTAGCTAACTCTTTTTTTTTTTTGTTTCTTCTCCTACTAACCACTATTATTTTATTATCCATGCTCTTTATTTTATTATTTTTAACACAAATGTTAACATAACATATTTATAATATGTTTTAACCCATAGCATGGCCGGCCACCATCTAGACTTTTGGCTAATTTGATATGCAAGTACAAGTATTTTCTAACATGCTTTAATAGGCCACTATAACATTTGCCTAGCACATTTCTAAATTTCCTCACATAAGTCCTATTTAATAATTTCACATACTAATGACAAAATTGGAGCATGAAACTTTCACACATGCCTATTTCACATACAATAAACACAAAACTTAATGGTTAATTATTTTTACGACCCGATTTTGTGGTCCCGAAACCACTTTCCGACTAGGGTCAAATTAGGGCTGTCACATTAAATCCCTCCTTATTAGTCACTTAAACTATTTAATCACTTTACCTAATTTTGCACTATTTTCAATTTAGTCCTTTTTAATTAATTGACTAGACAAACGTTAAAATTTTCTAACGAAAATTTAATACTAACTTAATAACACTCCATAAATATTTATAAAAATATTTATGGCTCGATTTATGAATTCAAGTTCTCAATACCTTGTTTTTAACCTGATTTACCTAATTATTTCTTTTAAATCACAAAATTCACTAAAAAAACACTTCTATAACCACAGTTGTCTAATTTGTATTAATTTATTAAATTTTCAACTCACTCGTCGGATATAGTAATCTCAAATCACTGTTTCCGACACCACTGAAAATTAGACTGTTACAACTCTCCCCCCTTTAAGGATTTTTGTCCCCAAAAATCTTACCAGAAAAAGTTGCTTTCAACACTCATGAAACACTTTTACTAACTTCTCAGAATCACAATTTGATTTAACCTCGAATATCTTTTTCCAGTCACCTTTGAACCCTAGAACACAATGTTGGAACATACTATCAAAATTCTGAATTACCCTCTCAGGAACACATATACTTAGCTGATCTGTCAAATAAAAACTCTGTACCTACTGAAATGATCATACAGATCTTTCTTTGTCAAATGATCAACCATAAAGTAAAGAACATTTTCCTTTTCAATATTAATGACAATCCCAATTCAAAATCTATAGCCATTCTATCTCATAACACACTAGTATTATCATTGACTGCAATAATCCTGAATGCTCTTGATGTTCGGCTTACTTGCTAACAAATAGACATCTGAACATGAACTCAAAAATATTATGTAACACTCGTGCAATCACTAGCTATAACATCTCGAAATAGGGCTCAGTCAAAATAGTGGTTTCGGGACCATAAATCCGACATCAAAATAATTATTTTATGATTATTATGAGGCTTAGAATATGAGTATACGCACATGTTAAAATTTCATGAAGAAATTCTATGTATAGAATGTCCAATTGGAAATTAGGGACTAAATTGAATAAATTGTAAAACTTGGATTCTAGAAGCAATTTGTATGAAATTTCTTTAGATTATGAATTAGAAGTTCTTGGAGATCCATTTTCCCAAGTTCTAAATTTTTGGACAAAAATGGGCTTGCATGGATAAAATTTGAAAGAAAGGGTATAAGGGCATATTGGTCATTTGTCATCTTAATGAATTAAAATGGGAAAAATCAAGCCAAAATCAGCCATTTCCTTCACCATGGCTGCCGTAAATTGAAGAGACACCATAGCTAGGGTTTTCAACATTTCCAAGCTCAATAGTAAGTGCTCCCAAGCCCCCTTTTTCATGTTCTTTGTATTTTTGAAATCCCGATAATTTGCTCTCTCCATTTCTACCCAGATTTCATGCTAGGGTTCATGTTTAAAAATTTACCCAAGCATGAGTTTCTTGTATTTTGGTGGATTATGGAGGAATATGAAAGATAAATGTGTGAGAAACATCTTTTCCAAGCTAGTTTTCATGAGAACCCCTTATAGAGACTAAATTGCAAAAGATGTAAATGTGTGGTAAGAATGGGGTTTTCTAACCAAAACTCAGCTTTCTCCAGATCATCTTCAACTGTAGCTTTAAATTCTTCAACCTCATATTTACAAATTTTATCAATTGGTGGCTTACTAACTCGCATTGGTTCCAAACCTTGAGGAACTACGGGAACTGGTTGGGGAACAAGTGGGGGTGGAGCTCGTTGAGCCACCGAGTTCATTTGTACAAACTTGGTAAACCATTTATTCATCATTTAGAAGAAGGCTTCCTTAGCCTCTCCTCCACAGCCCTCTAATCTGGGCCTAGTGCCACTCCACACTGCTCCGTGAACAGAGGCTTGCACTTTACTTTCAACTTCATCGGGGTCAGCTCAGTTGGATATCATTTCTATATGGAAGCATAATTCAAAACGAGTTAGGAGTTATCACACTACCACAAGTTATATAATGATATGTATTACTAGACTCGTACACGCTACGTTCAGTCTGAGAATCGACTAAACCATTGCTCTAATACCACTGTGGAACACCCTTAACCCGTCTCCGTCGCCACAATAGGGTTACAGAGTATTACCGAAAAAATTTAACTTAAAATATCAATTTCCAAACATTTCATAAATCATGGAATAATTCATTCAAACACATGCTTATTTTCCCTTATTCATGATTTCAAGGCCTTAGAAACACTTTAGAAATGATTCGGGACTAAATTAGAAACATTTAGAATTTTTAAGAAAAAGATAGAAAATTTCACACTGCAGGGGTAACATGACCGTGTGACTCACACGGTTGAGACACATGCCCATGTCTCAGGCCATGTAGACATTCTAAATAGGGACACACAGCTGTGTCCTAGCCCATGTTCGTGCCTGTGTAACTCTCTGACTTGGGTCACATGGCTAAGCTACACACTTGTGTGCCAGACTGTGTAACTCTTGAAATGGCCTCACAAGCCCATGTGCCATGTTGTGTGCTAGGCTGTGTAACTGCTTAACTTTCAACCCTTTGAAACCTACAAGGGACACAGGGTCATGTTGCATGGCCATGTGTCACACACGGTTGAGACACATACTTGTGTCTTTGGCCATGTGAACAAGAAATAGGCCAATTTCAAGCCATTCCCATCACCCTAAACAAACTCACACCCTCAAGCCATTTGCACATATCATCAAGCAATTAAAACATACATAAAACATGGTTAACAATGACTAAATCATTATTCCATCTATCCAAACAACCAATATGCCAAAGGGCACCTCAAACACAAATCACCAAATCAACCTAAACATAACATACTTATCCATGAATCAACCATATACAACTGCCTATTTTCATACCAAGACATAGCACAATTGACCATATGCCAAACCACATCTAAACATACCAAAATTGGTCTTTTCAAACATACATTCACTTGACCATTTCAACATTAGCCATCAAAGCACCAAAATGCCAAAATGTCATCAACTATGTAACCACATATTTACATGCCAAATATAACGACTAGATCATCAAACATAATTCACATATACATGGCATTATAACCATGATTCAAAACATCAAAATCTATTGAAATAGTAGCAAGATAGTGTGATAGGTCTTTAACGAGCTTCCAAACCGAACGAGCTTTCGTTTATCTATAAAACATGGGAAAGGAGACTATGTAAACATATAATGCTTAGTAAGTTCGTATAACATGAAACACAACTTACCATTTCATTTTATAACATCAAAATTTAACATGGCATAATCCAACCTTTATTTTGACACAAGCCTAAGCACCAACACAAACATGTTAGCATGCTTGAACATAATTTATATGAATTTAACATGGATAACCACTATATTTGAGTATAATTGAATTGGATTTACCATCCATCATAACATAACATGTTTTCCATGTAGCTCATCATTCAATGTATTTCATACATACATGTCTCAGTTCATATTAAACATTTTCCATATCCTTTCAAATTCATGACTGTTGAACTGTTAGAATATCATTGGACACACGAGACAGCTCACACGAAGTGTGCTAATCATGTAATCGTAATCTTTTCTATCACGCACATAGTTGCTCACACGAGCTGTGAAAAAGGCCTGCTCACATGGGGTTGGAATGTAAGCGACGCAATGCTACTCACACAAGCTATGGAGTATCCGCAACACATACTAGACTTCAGCCATCGGTAAGACATTCAAGACTAGCACCCGAAACATGTAAACCCTGATGACATGTCATTTGTATCCTACGAATTCCTAAAATTCAAACGTAGCCCAATAGACGTCATAACATCCTTGGATTTGCATCGATCATTTACATAACAATCCATAATTTACATATAGCTTAAAAGATAACATTAAAACATTACAAAATTACACAAACTTACCTCGACGATAAAGGTGTAGAAACGAAGTTGACTAATCCAAAGCTTTTTTTACCTCGATCTAAAACTGTACGAGGTCTATCTTGATCTAAATAAATAAATAAATAAAATCTATTTAATAACCATTCAATTCAATTCAATCCACCATATTTTTGCAAATTTACATTTTGCCCCGACTGTTTTGATTTTATTACAATTTAGTCCTAAGCTCGTAATTTAAAATTCATGCAATTTCATCCCCACCCAAGCTAGCCGAATTTCATATAGGTCCATATTAACTCATACAATTCATTATTACACAATTTTCACCATGCATTTTACACATTTTACAAATAAATCCCTATTTGACATTCTTAACAAAATTCACTTTACAAAAGTTGTTTATCTATCAACAATGATTCATTTTCTTCCATCAAACATAAAAAACCACATGAATACATTCATGGAAAAACCCTGGCCTTTTAACAATTTTACAAATTAGCCCCTAAGCTAGCTAGATTAAGCTACAACGACTTCAAAAACAGAAAAATCATTAAAAATGGATCAAAATATACTTACATGCACAAGAAGACTTGGCCGAATGCTCAAGAACTCTAAACTGTTGTTATCTTCCTTTAAAATTTTGGCAAAAAAGATGAATGAATATTAAAGTGGAATTTTTTTACTTAATTTGGACTTGTTTATTAAATTACATTAATAACCTTATTATAAAAAATTAGAATCAGTTAATACAATTCCAATAATGTCCACCAACTTTATAAATGGTACAACTACCATTTAAATCCCTTAATTGTTTCATTCCATAACTATTTAGTGCCTTTAACTTGTAGAACTAAAATTTTGCACCATTTTCAATTTAGTCTTTTTTACCAAATTAAGCATGCAAATGGTAAAATTTCTTAACAAAAGTTTTATACAACCTTGCTAATATTCCGTAAACTCCAAAATAAGAATAAAATAAACATTTTCACATCAAACTTGTGGTCTTGAAACTACTATTCGAATCACTAAAAATGTGTTATTACGCACTAAATGTAACACCCCTAACCCTATTTGTCGCCAGAATAGGGTTACAGAGCATTACCCTAAGAACTTATCTTAAATTTATTAATTTCTAAACATTTAATAATCATAGCAAAATCCATTCAACCACATGGATATTGTCTCTTATTCAATCCCTCGAGGCCTTAGAAACACTTTAGAAATAATTCGGGACTAAATTGGGAACATATGAAACTTTAAGGAAAAAGTTGGAAAAATTCACATTACAGGGTTTGCACGATTGTGTGCCTCACACAGCTGAGACATACGCCCGTGATTTAGGCCGTGTAACAATTAAAATAGGGACACACAACTGTGTCCCAACCCTTGTATGTGACCATGTAGCTCTCTGGCTTGGGTCACACGGCCAAGCCACACGTTAGTGTGCCAGGACGTGTAACTCTGTAATGACCTCACACACCCGTGTGCTAGGCCATGTTCTAGGCCGTGTAACTACTTGACTTGCAACCCTTTGAAACCTACAGGGGACATAGGACTATGTCGGATGGCCGTGTGGCACACATGACTGAGACACACGTCCGTGTCTTAGGCCGCGTGGACAAGAAATAGGCCAAATTCAAGGCATTTCTTACACCCAAATCAAGCATACCCCTACAAGCCATTTGCACATACAATCAAGTCTTAAAATAGGCCTAAAACATGGATAATAAGGCCAATTTAATGAGCAATTTATTCATACAACTAGTAAGCCTAAAAGGCACATCAATCACAACAACCAAGCATACTTAAACATATACATAATTTAGTCATTCGTCACTCATACATTTCTAGCCTATTTCCACACTAAACTTACCACAATGACCACATGCCAAATCACATTCAAACATACCAAATTGGTCATTCAAAACATACATTCACTTGACCATTTCAACTCCAACCATCAAAGCATCAACATACTAAAAGTTCACCAACTATAATACCACATTTACAAGACAAACATACGAACTATCTCATCAAACACAATTATGACCAAAACATCAAAATCTACTGATATAGTCGCTGGACAGTGTCATAGGTCTTCGACGAGCTTTGAAACTGATCGAGCTTCCGATAAACTATAAAACATAGGAAAGAAAAAAAAAGTTGTAAGCACATAATGCTTAGTAAGTTCGTGAATCATGAACATAGCTTACCATTTCAATGCATAATTATAAAATAGACATGAATCAATCCAACATAGCTTGGCACAAGCCTAAGCATCATCAACAACACAAGTTAGTGATTAAATACATAACTTAGGAACATTATCACAGGGTAAGGTATAGTACATGAACATAGCATCATTTAAATCATACTTTTCATAGTCATGAGTGTTCATACTTTGATCATCAACAATTCATACCTTTTCATGAATTCTTAACGTAGCTTTTTGTACACTTACCATTATTCCCTTTTTCATGCCCGTTGAACCACTTAGAATAATATTAGATACATGGGAAGCTCACACAAAGTGTGCTAAATACATGGTCGAAATTATTTCTTTCCTTATCCTTTACATAGATGCTTACTCAATCCATAAATGGGTCTGTTCACACAAGCTGATGGTTAGAATGTAGCTACACAATGCCCCTCACACAAGCTGATTAGTATCTACAACAAACGTTGAAACTTAGCCATCGGTAGGACATTCAAGACCAACACTTGAAAATAGTAACCCTAATGACATGTCATTCATATCCTATATATTCCTAAGGTTCAAATGGGGCTCGATAGTTTTCATAACATAATTGGATTTCCTTCGTGACATGATATGATGAATAACATAATTGAATTTAAATCAATTACATTAAAACACTATTTAAACATACGAACCTACATCAATCACAAAAACGATGAAATAGGATCAACTAGTCAGATACTTTATCTTTCCCTCAATCTAGATTCGTACGAGGTTTAACTTGATCTAGATAATCAAATTTAGTCCATTCAATATTCATTTTCTTCCATCAAACATAAAAAATCACATGCATGGAAAAACCCTAACCTTTTAAAAATTTTGCAAATTAGTCCTTGGGCTAGCTAGATTAAGCTACAACGACTTGAAAAACACAAAAATTATTAAAAACAGGAAAAAATTACACTTACATGTAAAGATAGACTATGGACGAATGGAAGAACCCTAAAATGGCTTCTCCTTCTTCTAATTTTTGGTGGAGAAAGAATTTGGAGAAGATGGACATTTAGTTTTCTTTTAATTAATTTATGTTGTATTTGTTTATTTACTAAATTAGCCTTTATTATAAATATTTAAAATAATTAAAATGATGTCCATAAATACATTAACTCATCAAATAGTTTAATTACCATTTAAGCCACTCATACTAAAAATTCATAGCAATTTAATGCCTTTATCTAATTGAACTACAGTTTTGCACCTTTAACGATTTAGTCCTTTTTTCCAAATTAAACATGCAAACGATAAAAATTCTTAATGAAATTTTTATACTACACTACTAACATACTATAGACATTAAAATAATAAAAAATTAATATTTTTATATCAGATTTGTGGTCCTAAAACTACTTTGTCAATTTCACTAAAAATGGGCTCTTATATGACCTATCAGCTAGGTTCAGTGTGACTATAGTGGGTCTTGCCTTCCCAATTCCTAGTTTCCTAAAGATTGACATAGGAATTAAATTTATACTTGCTCCTAAATAACATAATTTCTTACCAACATAATGATTTCATATTGAACAAAGGATAATAAAACTCCCTAGGTCCTTCAACTTTTGGGGCAATTTATTCAACAACATTATTGTGCACCTTTCAGTGAGGGTAATGATTTCAAATTCCCCCAATTGTCGCTTCTTTGAAAATATATCCTTCATGAATTTTAGGTAATTAGGCATTTTCTTCAAAGCTTCCACCAATGATATGTTGATATAGAGTTGTTTCAAGACATCAAAAAATCTCTTGAACTAAAAATCTTGCTTAGAATTCTAGTATCGTTGAGGAAAAGGTGGCGATGACCTTCTTTCAAATTACTTATATTGTTTTTTTATGGCATTCAGTTTGACCACATGATTTGATTCTACTGTAACGTTCTTTTGTTCGACCTTTTCAATTGTAGGTTGCTTTTCAGATGGTACTGCAATTTGTCCTTGATTGAGACTCGAATGTTCCATTTTGGCAATGGAATCTCTAACAACTTTATTCAGCTGAGTACCACTTTTGAGAGTGGTGGCCTTACAATGCTCCTTCTCTTATGATATCACATTCTCAGTATCACTCGGAAATGCTCTTTAAGGTCTCAAATTTAGAGTATCGACAATCTATCCATCTTGATTTTCCAAGGCTCTTAGGAATGCAGCTTGACTCTAGATCACGACATCATTCTTGGCCATGTATTCTTTTAGAAAGGTTTCAATAGATGAAGAAGATGATGGTAAATTTTGTTAAACATTCTATCGCAGCATCAATTGTTTATAACTTGGCGGTGCACTTGTGACATTCTATCTAATAACATTGTTGGACTTTTCCACTCCTTGATTATTCAAGCTAAAGTTTGGGTGTTGCTTCCACCCTAGATTGTAGGTGTTGGAATAGAGATTATTATTACGGTTGAAATTGTTCATGTAATACACATAGGTTGGGTTTGATGGAAATTCATCAAACACATGATTTTCCCCCCAATAGATACACGATAGTTCGGCTAATTTTATGTCCTAAATTGCATCTGGTCTCTTCATTATTTTTATCATGCTAGCTGAAGATGATACTAGAGTTGTCAACAAAGTGATTGCATCAATTTCCACTGTGCTAGCAGCTCTCCTACCTGCCCCAACTCTCGTGGTAGGATATTGATAATCATTGTTGGCTATCATTTTAAAAATTTCTAATGCTTCATTATAGGATTTATCCAACAAGGTACCATTGCGAGAAGCATCAACTACCATCCTTGTATGTGCATTTAACCCACTATAAAACATTTCTATCAATGTTCAGTGCTGGAATCCATGCTTCGAACATTTCTGAAGCAATTCCTTTAATCTTTCCCAAGCTTCATACAATGTCCCATCCTCTGTTTGTTGAAAAGATGTGTTGTCAGTTCTAAGCTTGGAATTCATATTAGGTAGATTACATCATGGCAAAATGCTTTGGCAAAGATCATTCCAAGATGCCACCATCCCTGATGACAAAGTATTCAACCACGCTCTGGCACTATCTCTCAATGAATATGGAAATAGCTTAAGTTGCAGGGCGTCTTCAGGAACACCTTCTTGCCTGAACGAGTCACAGACTTCTAGGAAAAATCTTAAATGCAGTCACAGATCTTAAATAGGCAACCGACTAAATTGTCCTACCATTTCCAACATTTGAAACATTACTGGTTTAAACTCAAAATTTTGAGCTTGAATGGTTGGTCCGACTATCCTCGGGTTCAAATCTTCAAGAATTGGTACTACATGCTCACGAATGGGCTCGTCTTGGTCATTTATCACATGAGGAATAAGGATGTTAACATCCTGGTCAATTAGATGCAATGGATCTTCCATACCTGGATCATTTCTGATCCTAGCCATATCTCGCGATTCTCTTCTCCTTCTTCGTAAAGTTCTCTTAATCTTTGGGTCAAGAGGATATTCTTCATTAGAAGGAATGCCTCTTCTCATAGACTGATGCCAATCCTAGAAAAATTAAAGACAACTAAGTTAGATTAAACTAATGGAATTAGATAATCAGTAACAACACCAAATTTTACCAAATTGGTAATCCTCGAGAACAACACCAAAAACTTGTTACGTGTAAATATAATGTGCAAGTGTGCAATTATACACGTCAAATCAAGTAATATAATGATAAGTAAGATCGTCTCCACAGGGATCAAATAGGATTAACTTTGTTAAGTTGCTATTATGAAGTATGTGAATTATGCTAAGGCAAAAAAATGATAGAAATGCAACAAAAAAAAATTTAAAAATATGATATGGCAAATATTCCAAGATAAAAGTGAGAGGGTCTACGCTGTTGAATGAAAAGGCTAGGGTTACTAGGAATCTACCCTTATAACTTAATAATGCTTCGACAAATTCTTAATCAACTTACTGCTCAGAATAGATTTAAAATGGTCTGCTTCTTCTGAGAGCAAGACCTAAGGATACCTCACCTAAGGAAATATATGTCCATAGACCTCAGATGTCATTCCTAGTATTGATTACTCTTCATTCTATATGAGCGTTGCTCTATGTCTAGAGATTGCTATAGGCATTCTATCAAACACCCACTTGTATCAATTAATTATGGTCCAACTAACCTAACCTTTTCAGAATTAGATTATGTTTGTAAGCATATTGTGCATTCATCTATGTCAAAAGACTGCATTCATACAATTTGAAAGAACAAATTGAATGAAATAGTAAAATAGATTAGATCTAGGATTCAAAATTAATGGAAAATTAAAGTATCATCTAGTAAACCAATCATGATAAGATTTAACTTATGGGTTGGTTAATCAAATCAGACTTCAAAATATCATTCAACATCTTCAAAAATTAATTTCATAAAGTAGTAATTTAAGAACATAAAGGAAGAACTTCAGGAAGATTTTGTCGATCTAGCCCTCATCTTTAATAGTGTAATGTCTTGCAAAGACTGGACTGACTGTCTTCTTCTTCTCCCTCGTGTTTTTCTCAACTGCTCAACCTTTACTGCTACTCTCTATGTCCACCTCAAGATCCTAACTCTGAGAAATGATTATTTTCTCTCTCTTCATCCTTTCTTTTTTACATCTTCCTCACTTTTTATAAGGTAGATCCCCCTCTCAGCGAACAATTTTTCTTCCCTATTTTTTAGGTAGCTCTTTCTGATACAAGTACAACTGGCTGAGAGTGGCACGAATCCATCCAACCTTTTTTTCATGACAAAAATTCACTCCTGTATTTATTTTTCTTGTTCTACACCTTCCATTCAAACATAAACAAATCCTTTCCACCCACAAGTAAAAGTAACATGATAACATTTAAACACAATCCAAGCTTCATATGCACTGTTCTAAAAATACTAATATAATATCTAAAATGAATATACATCTACATAAGTACAAATAATTAACGAAGTATAGAGGGCAAAAATATAACTCTTTTCAAGAGTTATCAGTTGCGAAGCCTATCTCGCTTTTGTGATGGGTTTGTAGGATATGGGAAAAAGGGTTCGCAAGATGCGAACTGTGCAAGACTTTTTTGATGTGTTTCCTGACGAGTTAACTGGGTTACCTCCAGACCATAAAGTGGAGTTTACCATTGAGTTGTATCTTGGTAGTTCGACAGTGTTTATTACACCGTATCGTATGACACCCAAAGAACTTAAGGAGTTGAAGATACAACTTCAAGACTTTCTTGATATAGGTTCCATTCGACCAAGCATATCACCTTAGGGTTGGCTAGTGTTGTTTGTGAAAAAGAAGGATTGTAGCATGAGGATGTGCATTAACTATAGGTAATTAAATAAGTTAATTGCTAAAAACAAGTACCCATGCTAAGAATCAACGACTTGTTTGATCAGTGTGAGTGCCACTATGTTTTCAAAGATCGTTTTATGATTAGGTTATTACCAAATTAAGGTGAAGGAGTGAAATGTTTTGAAGACAACATTTAGAACGAGGAATTGGCACTATGAGTTTCTAGTGATGCCCTTTGGGTTAAAAAATGCACTTGCTGCTTTCATGGACCTAATGAACATAGTTCTCTATGAATACCTAGATTGTTGTGTATTAGTATTTATTGATGACGTCATAGTGTATTCGTGAACTAAGGAAGAGCATGACACTCATCTACGAACTATGTTGTAGATTCTGCGAGAGAAGTAGTCGTTTGCGAAGTAACACAAGTGTGGGTTTTGCCTAAAAGAAGTAACATTTTTTAGGCACATCATTTCAGCTGAAGGGGTTCACATGGACAAAAAGAAGATCAAAGCCATTATAGAGTGGAGATTGCCAAGGGTTACAACTAAAGTATGAAACTTTTAGCTGTTTAGGACTCGCAGGGTACTATCATATATTTGTTAAGGGGTTTTCCACTATTGTAGCACCCTTAACAAATTTGCTTTGAAAGATAAAGGAGTTCACCAGGATGGAATAGAGCTCGCAAAGCTTCAACAAGCTTAAATTAATCCTCACTAAAGCATCTGTGTTACTTTAACCAGAACTAGATAAGGAGTTTGTGGTTTACAGCAACGCCTTTCACACAAGATATGGATGTGTGTTGATGCAGAAAGGGAAGGTGGTAGCTTATGCTTCTTGACAACTAAAGGTGTATGAACAAAACCATTCAAACCATGACTTGGATTTAGAAATAATGGTGTTTTCACTTAAGATTTGGTGACACTACTTGTATGAAGAAAGGTGTATAATTTAGGTAGACCACAAAAGTCTCAATTATCTACTCACATAAAATGAACTGAATCTACGTCAAAGAAGCTAGATAGAGTTACTGAAAGATCATGACTATATGATAAAGCATCACTCTGGCAAACCAAATGTGGTAGCCGATGCTCTAAGTAAAAAGTCATTGAATGAGCTACGAGCTCTGTTCGCACAGCTGAGTACAACAAGTGATGGGGGATTTCTCGTGGAACTGTAAGTGAGGCCAACTTTGTTACATCAAATTAAAGAAAAGCAAGCTTTAAACGAAGAGTTGACGAAAAGGGTTAGCCAAGTTAAATAAGGAGTACAAGGTGACTTCGTGCTAAATGATAATAGAGTACTTTGTTTTTGTGGAAAAATTTGCGTACCCAATGATGAATAGCTTCAACAAATAATCCTCAGTGAAATCCACAATAGTCCTTATACGATGAACCCAAGTAGTAACAAGATGTATTGTGACCTTTGTGAACTTATTGGTGGCCTAAGTTGAAGTTAGCTGTTACAGAGTTTGTGGCGAAGTGCTTAACTTGTTAGAAAGTGAAAGCAAAGCACCAGTATCCTTCAGGACTATTTCAGCCACTCAAAGCTCTAGAATGGTAGTGGGAAAGGATTACCATGGATTTTTTGTTGGGTTTGTCTCTAACTACGACCAAGAAGGACAATATTTGGGTGATTATAGATTACATCACCAAGAGTGTGAAGTTTTTACCAATTCGTATGAGATACTATTTGCAAAGGCTTGCAGAACTGATGTTGCTATGATAGTACGATTGCATAGCCTACCAGTTTCCATAACTTCAAATTCTATTCACTTTGAGATTTTGAAAAAGTTCACAAGGAGCTTTGGGTGTAATGCCCTAAAAATTTAGGGTTTGTAATTTTACCGGTTTTAGCACAAATTTCCTGTTTGCTTTAATGGTTAGTTGATTTAGGTGTGTTTGAAGGGTCTGAGGAGTCTTGGGGGTTAAGTTTTGGTTTTTGCAGCATTTTTGTTTTGCTCTTAAATGAACCTGGTTACGGGCACTTGTGTCTTATAAATAATCGTGGTTGGTTGATGACACAAGAAGCCTTGTGGCTTAGTGGCAAGTAGCGTGTGGAGCATCTTAGGAGGGCATGAGTTCGAATCCTATGACAAGCAAATGAGTATTTATCTTTGCTAGGAGGGGGCGACAAGAGTTAGTGTTGGCGTCGGACACTCAGGATGAAGGGTTTGAATTGGTCTTAAAGGTTGTTGCAGAAGATTTCAAGGAGGGATAAAGGGAGGAAATCGTGGAGATTATAATGGAATTTGAATTGGGGATGAGTTGTAGCCGAATGGGTGTGTGTGAGGGTGCAAATTCGGCCAAGGGGTTTTGGGTTAGGAATTTTCGACAATTGATGTTTAGGAGTAGGTGCCGAATCCTTCTTTGTAACTTTTGGTTTTTTGTATTACCCTTTTTGTGCCGAATTTATTGTGACTCTTACCTCTTCTCAATTTCTTTTCTTTTCGTCTTTGAGTCAAGCCTGCCGAATTCTCTTTAGCGCTGAACATTGGTAGCCTTTTTCCTTTTGTTGTCTTGAACATCTTTTCTCTTTCTTCTAAAGTCTAAGAAGCCAAACCCAACTCCTCCTTCATCTTTTTCATTGTTTCTTTCTCTCCTGAAGTTAGCCGCTTGTTTCTCTCCCTGTGTGACTTAAGCAGTGGAGGCCTAACCGATTCTTAATCTCTGTTAATTGAAGGTAAGTGTTTTCTCTGGCCGAATAGTAGAAGGCTCCTTTTGTGTTCATGTTCGATTTGGGTATTCTTGAGCCAAATCCTCTTGACCGTCGTGAGGATAAGCTCATCTAACATTTCTTTTACGTTCAAATGGTGCTAAGGGGTTGTGACGTTACTCAAGGGGGTGGGCCGAATGCTTTTGTTTTACGTTTGTAGTTCACGTCTTGGTAAAAGGTGCACTTGGTTTTAGTAAAATATTATGAAGTTGTTGAATAAATGGGTTGTTGATGCAGATTGTGGTTTATATAAGGGTGATCATTGGATAAGGGTTGTTTTAAGCCCCATTGGTCTTAGCAAGGTAAGCGATGCATATTGTTGGGAATTTGTGAGTATATAGTTGGGGGTTAACCCAAGCATTGGAAAACTGACTAAGGTTCATTGTTTTGGATTTAGGTTGAGCACGTAGGGTTCGACGTCTTTCTTTCCAAATAAGGTGTGTAACCGTACACCACTCTATTACTGATCAAAAGCCAAAAGGGTGTGTACTCACACCACTACGTAACTGTGAATCGGTACACCACTGAGAGGTCGTAGACAGGCCAGAGGTGAAATTGGGTTTGGATGGGGCCGTGGAGCACCGGGTAGAGGCACGGGTAATACTGAGGCAAGACAACCAGCCTTGGTTTATGCTGCTCGTCGCCGAGAGGATGGTGATGCCCTTGATGTTATAACTGGTATGTTCTTGATCCATAATTCACCCTTTGTTGCTTTAATTGGTATTGGCTCTACGCATTCATATGTTGAGTGCACTGTGTCTGAGAATTGAATATTCAGTTTGAGAGCACTGCTAGTGAAATCACGGTGTTGAGTTCGCTAGGGCAATCGGTTAGGGTGGATAAGTTATTCAAGAATGTGCCCTTGGAAGTTCAAGGGGTCGTATTTCCTACGAATTTGATGGAACTGCCATTCGGGGAATTTGATATTATTTTAGGCATGGATTGGCTAGTGAAGCATCGTGCGAAGCTGGATTGTGTTGCTAAGCGGTTGGTGTTGAAGACTTTAGAGAATAAGGAGGTGGCTGTAATAGAGAAGCGAAGAGATTATTTGTCTAATGTGATATCGGTGTTAAGAGCCGAGAAGCTAGTTCGCAAGGGTTGTGAGGCTTTCCTGGCATATGTTAGTAATTTTGAGACTAAAAGTTTTTCTGTTAAGGATGTTAGAACTGTTAAGGAATTTTTGGATGTTTTTCCAGAGGAGCTTCTAACTTGCCTTCAGACTGTGAGGTCGAATTCGGAATTGAGCTTCTACCAGGAACAGCTCCAGTGTCCATCGCCCCATATAGGATGGCACCAAAGGAGCTAGTGGAGTTAAAGGCTCAGATTCAAGAGTTGTTAGACCGAGGATTCATTCGACCGAGTGTGTCCCCTTGGGGAGCACCAGTATTGTTTGTGAAAAAGAAGGATGAGTCCATACGCATGTGCATTGACTATCGTCAACTGTATAAGCTGACCATCATGAATAAGTACCCATTGCTGAGGATTGATAATCTATTTGATCAGTTAAGGGGAGCTGCTGTGTTTTCCAAAATAGATCTTCGATCTGCGTACCATCAGTTAAAGGTTAAAGAAGCTGATGTGTATAAGATAGTGTTTAGGACTCGTTATGGTCATTACAAGTTCCTAGTGATGCCGTTTGGGTTAACAAATGCACCAGCTGCTTTCATGGACATGATGAATCGAGTATTCCAACCCTATCTGGATCACTTCGTAGTAGTGTTCATAGATGATGAACACTTGTGGATTGTCCTTCAAATTTTGAGACAGAAGTAGTTGTACGCAAAATTCAGCAAGTGTGAGTTTTGGCTGCAAGAGATGACATTTCTGGGTCATGTGGTATCTGCTGAGGGGATTAGGGTTGATCCTCGAAAAACTGAAGGTGTATTGGGTTGGAAACTACCAAAAACTGTATCTAAAATTCAAAGTTTCCTGGGTTGAGCGGGGTATTACAGACGTTTTGTGGAAGGGTTTTCAGTGATAACTGCACCTTTGACTAAATTACTGCAAAAAGGGGTGCCATTTGTTTGGTCCGATAAACAGCAAGAAAGTTTTGAGAAATTAAAGAAAGTTTTAACTGAGTCTCCTGTTTTGATACAGCCAGAGTCTGGGAAGGAATTTAATGTTTATAGTGATGTGTCACACGTTGGTTTGGAATGTGTGTTGATGCAAGAAGGAAAGGTGGTTGCTTATGCGTCGCGGCAGCTTAAACCTCACGAGGCAAATTATCCCACTCATGATTTGGAATTGGCAGCGGTAGCGTTTGCACTAAAAATTTGGAGGCATTATTTGTATTGGGAAAGAATGATTATTTATACGGACCATAAAAGCCTCAAGTATCTCCTTACTCAGAAGGAGTTGAACCTTAAGCAACGATGGTGGATTGAGTTGCTTAAAGACTATGATTGTTCAATTGAGTACCACCCAAGCAAAGCCAATGTGGTAGCTGACGCACTGAGCCGCAGAGTTGTCTCTAATTTAAGAGCAATGTTTACTTGTCTTAGCCTGTGCGATGATGGTAGCTTGTTAGCTAAACGACAAGTGAGACTGACTTGGACTGATCAAATTAAAGGGAAACAGTTGTTGGATGAGTCGCTAGTTCCTCGTTTTCAGCAAGTGGAAAATGGTAAGACTTCAGATTTTGGATTGAATGGGGAAGGGGTGTTATGTTTCTGTGGAAGAGTGTGTATACCGAATGATTCTAGTATGAGGCAGTCTATTCTACAAGAGGTGAATGGTAGCCCCTATACCATGCATCCTGGTGGGAACAAGTTATATCAAGATCTTTGTGAGTTGTATTGGTGGCCTGGGTTAAAACGCGAAGTTACTGATTATGTAAGTAAGTCTTTGGGCGTGTCGGCGAGTTAAGGTGAACATTAGTTACCTTACGGGTTCTTTGCGATGAAGTTAAGATTCCACTCTGGAAGTGGGAGAGGGTGACCATGGATTTTTTGAGTGGTTTACCCTTGACACCTTCTAAGAAGGATTCAGTTTGGGTGATTGTAGACCGACTGACTAAGTCTGCCCATTTTATACCGGTCCGCACTGATTAATCATTGCAGAGGTTAGACAAGTTGTATGTGGCTGAGATTGTAATATTGCATGGTGTGCCGGTTTCTACCATATCTGACAGAGATCCTAGGTTCACATCTCGGTTCTGGAGGAAATTACACGAGGCTTTGGGTACACGACTGGATTTCAGTACTGCATTTCATCCTCAGACGGATGGGCAGTCTGAGAGAGTAATACAGATATTGGAAGACATGTTAAGAAGTTGTGTATTGGATTTCAGGGGCAGCTGGGAGGATTATATGCCGTTGGCGAAATTTGCGTATAACAACAGCTACTAGTCCAGTATTCGAATGGCACCGTACGAAGCGTTATATAGGCGTAGGTGTCATACACCTACTTGTTGGACTAAACTGGGGAAACGACGAATTCTGGGGCCGGAGCTAATTGCTGATACAGAAAACATGGTGAAACTGATTCGAGATCGGTTGAAATAAGCGTTAGATAGGCAGAAGTCCTATGCAGACTTGAAACGTAGAGAGATTGAGTACTTTGTAGGGGATTATGTCTTTCTTAAGTGATCACCCTGGAAGAAAATTATGAGGCTTGGACGGAAGGGCAAGCTGAGCCCTAAATTTATTAGACCTTACCGGGTACTTAAACGTGTAGGACCAGTTGTGTATCAACTTGAGTTGCCTCTAGAGCTGGAAAGAATTCATGACGTGTTTCATGTTTCCATGCTTAGGCAGTACCATTCTGATCCCTCACATGTCGTACCAGTTGAGGAAATTGAAGTTAGGCTTGATTTAACTATTGAGAAGGAACCAGTACAGATCTTGGAGCGTGATGTTAAGGTATTGAGAAAGAAGTTTGTTCCACTGGTCAAAGTACTTTGGCGTAATCACAGTGCAGAGGAGGCCACATGGGAATCAAAAAAGATGATGCGACATCAATACCCTTATTTATTTTGACTAGGTAAATTTCGGGGCCGAAATTTCTTTAAGGGGGTAGAGTTGTAACGCCCTAAAAATTTAGGGTTCGCAATTTTGCTGATTTTAGCACAAATTTCATGTTTGCTTTAATGGTTAGTTGATTTGGGTGTGTTTGGGGGTTCTGAAGAGTTCTAGGGGTTAAGCTTCGATTTTTGCAGCATTTTTCTTTTGCTCTTAAATGAACCTGGTTACTGGAACTTGTGTCTTATAAATAATCGTGGTTGGTTGATGACACAAGAAGCCTTGTGGCTTAGAGGCAAGTGGCGTGTGGAGCATCTGAGGAGGGCATGAGTTCGATTCCCATGACAAGGAAAGGAGTATTTATTTTTGCTAGGAGGGGCCAGCAAGAGTTAGTGTTGGAGTCAGACACTGAGGATGAAGGGTTTGAATTGGTCTTAGGGGTTATTGCAGAGGATTTCAAGGAGGGATAAGGGAGGAAATCGTGGAGATTATCATGGAATTTGAATTGGGGAGGAGTTGTAGCCGAATGGGTGTGTGTGAGGGTGAAAATTCGGCCAAGGGGTTTTGGGTTAGGCATTTTCAGCAATTGATGTTTAGGAGTAGATGCCGAATCCTTCTTTGCATCTTTTGGTTTTATTTTGTGTTACCCTTTTTGTGCCGAATTGATTGTGACTCTTACCTCTTTTCAATTTCTTCTCTTTTTGTCTTTGAGTCAAGCCTGCTAAATTCTCTTTAGCCGAACATTGGTAGCCTTTTTCATTTTCTTTTCTTGAACATCTTTTCTCTTGCTTCTAAAGTCAAAGAAACCGAACCCAACTCCTCCTTCGTGCTTTTCATTGTTTCTTTCTCTCCTGAAGTTAGTCGCTTGCTTTTCTCCCTATGTGACCGAAGCGGTAGAGGCCTAACCGATTCTTAACCTCTGTTAATTAAAGTTAAGTCTTTTATCTGGTCAAATAGTAGAAGCCTCCTTTTGTGTCCATGTTCGATTTGGGTATTCTTGAGCCAAATCCTCTTGACCGTCGTGAGGATAGGCTCATCTAACGTTACTTTTACGTTCAAATGGTGCTATAGGGTTGTGACGTTACTCAAGGGGGTGGGCCGAATGCTTTTGCTTTGTGTTTGTAGTTCACGTCTCAGTAAGAGGTGCACTTGGTTTTAGTAAAATATTATGAAGTTACTAAATAAATGGGTTGTTAATGCAGATTGTGGTTTATAAAAGGATGATTGTTGGATAATGGTGGTTTAAGCCCCATTGGTCTTAGCAAGGTAAGCAATGCATATTGTTGGGAATTTGTGAGTACATAGTTGGGGGTTAACCCAAGCGTTGGAGAACTGACTAAGGTTCATTATTTTGGATTTAGGTTGAGTGCGCAGGCTTCGACATTTATCTTTCCAAAAAAGGTGTGTAACCGTACACCATTCTATTACTAATCAAAAGCCAAAAGGGTGTGTGAGTACCACTGCGTCATTGTGAATCGCAAGAGTCAAGAGCGAAAAGTCAAATGTGGCATTTGAGACCTGCGAGTCTTGTGACGCTCATAAGGTTAATCTAGCCACAAATCGTGGGCGACAGACTGTAGAGGCCACCGCGAGCGCTCTCGCAGGCTTGGGCTGTTGTGGGCCGAAATGGGGCGTGTGGGCCCAATGGGCTCATGGGCCCACGCGGATTAGAATTTCATGAAAGATGATAAATATTGGATTGGGCTATGGAATTCGCATAGCCATGGCTAGAATTAGGCTAACGGGCCACACGAGCCTGTGGCCCACTTGGGCCAAATGTTGGGCAGGGGGCCATTACACCGTTTCACCTGAATGAGTTATCTAAGTCGCCCAAGGTGACGGTAGACCTTCGATAAGGTCGTTATCTGTACCGAGACTTTAAAATCTGTTAAATGACCGAAACACCCCTGAAGGGTAATAATTACTATTTTACCCCTAACTGATGATATAACCTTCATAACGTTAGTGGTAGGTTAAATAATGTGCGTAATACTTTTTAATGACTGGTTTTGAGTATGACATACTGCATGCACGTATTATTTATGACACGACATTTGCATGGGGTTAGGCTTATGATATGGAGGAAGTACTATACTGGTGACTTTGTCACATTTATTTTTTACTGGTGGCTTGCATGTAACACCCCAAACCCGGCCCAAACGTTATGGTCGAATCTGATGTGCCACATTGAAGTTAAAAACCCATGTTTCATTTTAGTGCTTTAAAGACCGACTTTTGTTAAGCTAACAAAGTGAATGGGAGCTGGGCACCAGGTAGGAATCCATAACAGAGGAGGTGAGCCATGAAGGCTGCTTAAATACCAAGCTCTTCTAATGGATCTAATCCTAGACATGCCCATAACCATTGCCACACTTGGTTAAATCGAGTTGTAATTTATTTAAGTTGAAATCTTTGATAAATCGGATAATCGTGGCGTGGTGTTATTTTGAAAACAATTATCATTTTGAAAACACGTCCTAAGTCTAGCCCATTTATTAACAAACAGATTAAAGTTATTAAAAATAAAATAATCCTAGAAAAATAATTAAAATGGACTTATTACAACTCAAAACCAAACAATAATATTAATAAGATAAAACTTATAAAGAAATAAATCGGCTACTTATTGCAATTAAAAGAAGCAGAAGCGATGGTGTGGCCATCTCGAGTCCCTCACGGCTCCAAACCATCTAAGCTTAGGGATTACCCTTGCAGTTAGAAGCGGGTGAGTTTACAAAAACTTAGTGTGTAATCCCAATAACAAACAAGCAGTGAAAACACGATGTCAAGTACAATCTAGGCCAAAGCCCTATTTAGTCTTGACGACATCTTGGGCGAAGCCTTTCATTTAATCAGTTCTTCGGGTGAAGCCTTTCCATAAATCATATCCTTGGGCGAAGCCTTTTCATAAATCATATCATTGGGCGAAGCCTTTATCAGAAAGCGGTATGGCCCTTAGGCCCATTTCAATATCACATGTAATGTCAATGGATGTATGCAAGCCCATTTGGGAGACTACTCGACCCACCATCCGCTACTCTTCACCGTACCAACCAACACACCATGTGGGGAATGATTCACCCACCCAACCAACACACCCACGGCATCATAGCTGCTTTATCATATATCTAGAGGCCTAGCCTCTTTTAATAACTGGGGCATAAGCCCTTTTCGGTAAACTGGGGCATAAGCCCTTTTTAATAAACTGGGGCATAAGCCCTTTTCGGTAAACTAGGGCATAAGCCCTTTTCAATAAACTGGGGCATAAGTCCTTTTGCACTTCCTCTATCCATATAAAAACCCAACCCAATGCAACATGTCATGTATGCAGAATGTCATGCCCATATTTGAATAAACAATCACAGTCAAGTCATTCATATCACCAACATATATTCACAATCAATCCGTCAACCACACAGTCCAAGTCAGTCACTTGCCCACAAGGGCAAAACAGTCATTTTTCACATTATAAGGGTATGTTCATAATTTTACCAAATATCAGGATTTTCCATGTTCATTACAATTATCAATATTTCTGAGTGTTTAAACAATGATCTTTAACCCACTTTATCAAATTCGGGCTTTTGGGCCCAAAACCCTTAATGGGCTCTACTAATGTTGATTTAGCCTACTTAACCCAAATTTTACAACAATACTAACTGTGTTAACGTGCAACTTTTCCAAATTCCATTTTCTATCAATTCTACCCAAATGGGTCCGAAAGCCCATTAGGCCCAATTTCAGCCCATTGAGGCCTAACTTACCATCATCCACAAAATTGAGTTCTTACCTGTTCCATCGATCCAAACACTGATCTTATCGTATTTATCGCATCTACCCAAACGCAACAGTACAAGTTCCCAAAATACCGGTATTTTAGCATTTCAGCTTCTCAGCAAATATTAATCTAAGCTATTACGAGGGTTAGTACACACCTATTACGGGTTGAAGTTGAACGTTTCCAAAATCAATCGCCACGATAACCACCACATCACTCAAACTTAACTAATCCAATATCAATATATGTAAATCCTAAGCACATCAGTCATACGGAACATAAGGGCATATTCGTCATTTTACCATACAGGGGTATTACAGTCACTTTACCCTACAGGGGCTTTACGGTCTCTTTACCCTACAGGGGCTTTACGGTCTTTTTACCTAATAGGGGTATTTTAGTCATTTCATCCTACAAGGGTATTTTGGTAAATCTACAAACCAAGGGTATTTCAGTAATTTTGTAAACCAATGGTATTTTCATAATTTTTAGAAAGTCAAGGGTATTTCTGTAACTTTGTAAATCAGGGGTATTTTGGTAATTTTACAAATTGGGGGTATTTCAGTAATTTCACAAACCAGTGGTATTTTGGTAATTTTACAAACTAGGGGTATTTTGGTAATTTTACAAATTAAGGGTATTTCAGTAATTTTACAAACCAAGGGTATTTTAGCATTTTTACAAACTAGGTATTTTGGTAATTTTACTGATCGAGGGTATTTTGGTAATTTTGTAAACCGAGGGTATTTTAGTAATTTTGTAAATCGAGGGTAAAACAGTAATTCTGTAAATCAAGGGTAAAACAGTAATTCTATAAATCGAGGTTAAAACGGTAATTCTGTAAATCGAGGGTAAAACGGTAATTCTATAAATTGAGGGTACTTTGGTAATTTTACAATTTGAGGGTATTTCAGTAATTTGGTAAACTAAAGTATTCTAAACAAGGATAACAATACGAATGGGCCTAAAGCCTATTCTCGACCCAAATGGGCCCACACGCTCGTGTGGCCCTTTTAGCCCAAATCTAGCCACAGATATGAGATTCACCTAGCCTAGTCTAATATTTACTACACAATCAAACAACTTATCCAATTGGGCCCGTAGGCCCATTGGGCCCACATGACCCCTTTCGGCCCATCGCGGCCTGAAGTAGCCATCCTACAACTAGAGTAGCGAGAAATACACACCTGATTGGTGACTGGAGTTAATCCAAGCTCCGAGCACTCTTAGCCGACGCCCAACCCAAACGAGCACGCCATACAGCGAAAGGGATCAGCCAAGAAAGGTACCTTTACTCTCCTCATGGTACCCTCTATTTAAAGTCAGTTTCGCAACCACTCTTACGTTAGCTTCCCGATGTGGGATCCCTCCAACATCAGAGTTTAAATTCAACACCAACTCTTGCCGCCCCCTGTTAGCAAAATAAATGCTCCTTGCTTGCCATGGGATTGAACCCATGCCTCCCTCGATGCTCCAGACGCTACTTGCCACTAAGCCACAAGGCTTTTTGTGTCATATTTTATCCCCAATTAATTATAAGGTCTAAAGGCCAAAGTCTAGGTTCCCTTAAAAAAAACCAAAATAAATTGCAAGAGCCAAGGCTTGAACCCAGGCTCCTATACAACCTTAATGACGCCACAACCACTAGACTACAAGCTTCCTTGTGTCATTTATTTAACACAATAATTTAAAAACCCTCATGCAAGCATCTAGGTTTTTTTTCTCTTAATACTAAAATTTTTTCTAAAGCCCATTTTTGAACCCAAGATTTCTCTAACACTTCTCAGGGCCATTAACCACCAAAGCAGACATTTAATTGGTTATTTCATTGCACAATTAAATACCTACATACAACCTCCTTACGGACCCGCACTCAAGGCCCAATACTTCTAGGCCCAAATTCGGGGTGTTACATTTCCACACTCACTGTTACCTGGCAGCTATGCTGCGTTATTATTACTATTGGCAGCTTTGCTACGTATTGGTGTGCTGGTTGGGTGGGTCGATTGATATCCCCACAAGTGTGCTGGTTGGTACAAGTGGTGTGCTGGATGGTTATGGGATGGGTTACATTTTACCTTTATCGATCGATATTGGATAGGGCTTTGGCCCGCATCGTATTAATATCTTGTGTTATTCACTGTTTGTTTGATATTGGGATTACACACTGAGTTTTCGTAAACTCACCCCTTTTCTAACTGTGCAAGTAATCCCTAAGCTTAGATGGTTTGGAGCTGCGAGGAACTCGGAGATGGCCACACCACTGCTTCTGTTTCTTTTATTTGCAGTTAGATTTTGTTTTGGGTTTTAATTTATGTAATAAAGCCATTGGTGGGTTTTAAGTTTTAATTTGGATTTTGATTTCTTATACTAAACTACTAGTCTATGAAAACACGGGTTTTCAAAATAGCACGATTTTCTAAAAAACACGAGCTTTCAACAACGAAGTTTTCAAAATGCTTCTGCGGTTTAAAATGAAGTAATATACCAAAGGCAAACAAATTGGTAAATGTTTTGACAAGAACTTTTGTTAAATAATAACTTTTAAAAGGTTTTAAATTCAGTAGCGGATTCTCACTGAAAAGATCAATTTTTGAAAAAACACCTTGATGTGACACGCCAGATTCGGCCATAACATCTAGGCCGAGTTTGGGGTGTTACATTGGGTTTAACCTTAAATTTCAGTACTGCTTATTACCCCCAAACAGATGCCAAATCTGAGAGAGTGATACAAGTGTTAGAAGACATGTAGTGATGCAGTGTTTTCGTGTTCGCTGAAATTTGGTAACATTATTACCTTTGGAAAAGTTCGCCTATAAGAATAGTTACCAAGCAAGTGTTCAGGTGTCACCCTTTGAAGCACTGTATGGAAGGTGGTGTCAAACACCTCTGTGTTGGGCTAAGTTGGATGATAAACAATTTATTGAACCTGAGTTAGGTCACAAAACTAAACTCAAAGAAAAGTTAATATATGAAAGCCTTCAGGCTTCTTCAGGAAAAGAGAAGTCCTATGCTGACTTGAAAGGAAAGCTAAGCCCGAACCTTAGCATGTGTTTTTCAAGATACCTCAATGGAAGAAAGGTTTAAGGTTTGGGTGTAAAGGAAAGCTAAGAAGGAAAGCTAAGCCCAAGGTTTATTGGTCCCTATGAAGTGGTAGAAAGAATCAATCCTCTAGCATATCAACTCAGGTTTCCTAGCAAACTTGATGAGATCTATGATGTATTCCATTTGTCTATGCTAAGGAAGTATTGTAAAACCTATCTCATGTGGTGGCAGTAGATGGAGTAGAATTGTGACAGGATTACAATTATGAAGAAGACCAGTAAGGATATTTGCTCGCAAAGAGAAAGTCCAAAGAAATAAGAAAATTCCTTTAGTCAAAGTGTTATGGCGAAACAACAAGACCGAGCAAAGCTACTTGGGAAATAGAAGAATTGATGAAACAACAAAACCCACAACTGTTTGAAGCTGAATATTTTAGGGACGAAATGTATTAAGTGGGGGTGAATTGTAACATCTTGAGATCAAGCCTAGAAATTTTAGCCTTGCAAGTAAGGATTCGTCAACATTTAGGTGAGCTAAGGATTCTCCAAAAGAGTATCAGTAAGAAGCTCGCTAGTAGAGTATACGCCAATGGATATGGTAAGGGGTTCGCTAGATTTAATGCAAGTGTGTTCACCTGTAATACCCCTAACCCGAATTCGTCATCGGAGCAGGGTTACAAAGCGTTACCACAATTTTTCAAAACATTTGCAGATATTTTAAGTCAATTACAATTCATTTTTGAAATCATTCATAGCGTCCCTTAAATGGACCCTCAAGGCCCAATATGTACATTAAATTCGAATTGAGACTCAATCGAGAACCCTTAGAAATTTCGTGAAAATTTCAAAATTATTTCCAAGTTACAGGGCTCACATGCCCTTGTGGTCCAAGGGACACACTAGTGTGGCCTTCGGGCACACCCGTGCTACAGGATGTATTCGACCCTTGTAAATCTATAACTTGCGCACACGGCCATGCCACACACCTATGTGCTAGGCCATGTGGTCAATTATTTCATTTTGAAATTTAATGCTTGTTTCACATGTCCAGGACACACGCTCGTGTGCTAGGCCGTGTAGCACACACATGGCTGAGACACACGCCCTTGTCTCTACCCGTGTGCTCAATTCTAAGCATTATGTTTCTCAAAATTTAGGTGAAGGGGACACACTGCCTAACTACACACCCATGTACTCGGCCGTGTGCCACATATGGTCTAGACACACACCCGTGTGTCTGCCCGTGTGGACAAAATAAAGCCATTTCCTAATCGCTTGGGAAATCACATATCCATCGAATTTCCATTTTATTCAACTGGGATTTAAACATTTTTCTCAAGCATTATCAGACATGTGATTATTTCATACACCCATAACATTCATATAATTCAAATAAACACATTCCATATTCATTTCAAGCATATAAGTAACATTCTCATCATTTATCCTTTATCATTTATCAGGCATTATCATTTAATTCAAACATTTTTATTTATCGGGCTTGATTGGATATGCAAGCATTTTCGCATATTTATGAAATTTATACAATTTACATAAACACAATCAATGCAAGCATGTAAATAAATACAATTTAGTTACACAACTTACCTCGATAATGTTCGTGTACGTAAAATTTACTAATCCGACATTTTTCTTTTTCCTCGTTCTAGCTCCGAATTTGGTCCATCCAGATCTATACGAGTAAATTTTACATCAATTTCTCATATTTCATACTCATTTAGACTTAATTTACATCCTAGGAAAAATTACTATTTTGCCCCTAACTTTTCCATAAATTCCCATTTCGTCCCTAGGCTCAGAAAATAAAATTTGTGCGATTTACTCCCTATTCCAAGCCTAACCAAAATCCCATTACAAAATTTATAGCACATGTATTCATAAAAATTCAGCATTTTTCTTAATTTTTAGAACTTTACATTTTAGTCCCGAAATCATGTTTTCATCAAAAAATTACTTTGTAAAGTTGTTTATCTATTAACAACCTTTCATTTTCTACCATAAATTTCTAATTTTAAGCATATACATCCATGAACCATTTTTCATACTTTGATAACTTCTCAAATTGATCCCCCAAATAGATAGATGAAGCTATCCCGGTTTTAAAAATATCAAAATTACTAAAAACGGGCCAAAGAAACTTACCCAATTTGGCCACGAAAGTTTCTTCTCTCTCTTCTAGAGTTTCCATGTATTTTTGGGGAAGAAGAGAAAAATAAGATGATATTTCTTTTTATCATCTTTTAATTAATTAAAATATTTCACTTTTCAATTTAATCCTTGCCTTTTTCTAAATTTCCATGGATGAGTCACCAAAATCTCTACATACTTTCTTTAAAGGTCTAATTGCCATATAAGGACCTCAAATTTTGAATTTCATGGCTATTTAATCCTTATAGCTACTAGAATTTAACTTTTGCATTTTATGCGATTTGGTCTTTCTCATAATTAAGCACATAATCGATAAAATTTTCATATCAAAATTTTCATATGGCATTTCTGTCATATTATGGACCATATAATTAAATAAAAATAAATTTTATTTTCTGCTTAGATTTGTGGTCCCAAAACTACTGTTCCGGTTCCACCGTAATTTGACCTGTTACAACTTTACTCCCCTTAAAGAATATTCGTTCTTGAAAATTTTACCAGTAAAGAGATTCAGACATTACTTTCTCTTAATTTCCTCCAATTCCTAGGTAACTCCCTCTATATCATGTCATTGTCAGAAAAATTTTACTAAAGATACCTTTTTAATTCTCAGTTTTTCTCTCTAAGTGCCAAAATTTCAATCAATCTCTCACTGTAAATTGTGTAAGGCTGAATTTAACATTTATCAAAGTAACAGCAGATGATGGGTCTGATCGATACTGTCATAACACATATACTCATAAAACATTGTGAACTCAGTGGAACTCTATTAATAATACCAATCAATACGCAATAGGTCCAATTCTTTTCAATAATCTCATATGACCATGATGAAACTTTTAAAATATTTTATCACCAATCTAAAATTCTATTTCTTCTCATTTTTAGATTCGCATTGGATTTCTAACGATAAAATACTGCTTTTAAACTGTCTCAAGTCCTTTTCATCTTACTTTGGTTTCAACAACTCAAACCAACTACATATATCTTTTCTCACTGAACTCAGTCCAAAATACTGGAGTTTTATATTTGTGACCATATAAAGCCTCGTACAGTAAAAAATTTGTACTTGACTGTTAACTGTTATAATAAGCAAATTCATCCAGAGGCAAATACATTTCCCAGTTACCTTCAAAATCAAGTACACAACATCAAAGCACATCTTCCGAATTCTGAGTCATATGTTCAGATTGATCGTCTATCTGAAAATGAAATATGGCACTATAATGTAGCCGTATACCCAGAGTTTCTATAACTTGTTTCAGAATCGAAATTTAAACTGTAGATCTCTATCAGACATAGTAGAAACTGGCACATCATATAATCTAGCATTCTCAAAAACAAATAATTCAAGCAATCTATCAATATGAAATCCACTCATACTAGGATGGAATGTGTAGGCTTCATAAAACAATCGATGATTACTCAAGTAGCATCTTTCTTTTTCATAGACAAGGATAATCCCGATATAAAGTTCATAGTAACTTTGTCTCATTTCCATTTTGGTATCTTCGCTGGCTATAATCATCCTGAAAGTTTCATCCTTATATTGCTGCATCCAACATTTAAACACAGATTCAGAAATACCATATTTCATTCCGAGCTACAAGTACATCTTTTTCAAATCGTTGTGCATTTTATCATTTCCTCGATAAACAGACATAGTACTACTGTAATCATTCATGTAAAATTTTCTGTAAAAGTTCCAAATTCTTCAGTACACAGGCTCTATCTCGGAATAACAGACAATCATCAAATTCAAATCTGCTATTCTGATTCAATAATTATTTCATTCTATACCCGTTTAACTTACAACACCTTATCACTTTTCTGAGTTTCACTATTCTATCGTAGAAACATCGGTTTAGCTCTATACTCAGCTAAAATTAAGCTATTATTAGACAATCATAATTGGTTTCCATGGCTTGCAAAGTATACAGAGATTTCCTACTCAGAATGTCTGTAACCACATTCATTCTTTCCAAGTGATATACAATTCTCAAATCATAATCTTTGAACAATTCAAGTCATATACACTATCTCAATGTCAAATCTTTTTACAACATCAAATACTTCAACTTTTTATAATCGGTGAATATATGACATTTTTCGCCAAACAAATAATGTTAGTAGATTTCAACACAAAATAATAGCTATCAGGTCTAGATCATGTATTGGGTAATTCTTTTCCTGTAGCTTTGTCTGGCTGGAAATATAGACCATTACTTTACCTTTCTTCATCTAAGTACAGTCTAATCCATTCAATGATGTACTACTGTGATAATAAATTCCTTACCTGATTTAGACTAGACCAGAACTGATGCTTCGGTCATTAGGGCTTCCAACTGATCAAAACTTTACTAACGTTTTTCAGTCCATTCAAATCTTACATCTTTCTATAATATCCATATCATTGATGTAGCTATCATAGAAAGCACTTTCACAAAAATTAAAAAGGATATTGAAGCTTTAAATTATTCTGAGGTCACAATCATCAGATAGGTTAAAACCATAATACTATAATAGATTTGACGTTTCCACAATATAAATGGAACAATACCTCATCTTCAATAATATTTTTCAAAAAAAAAGAGGAAAACCAAGGGTGGTTACAATATCAACTAGAGCAGTAATACAGTTTTTATAATCTGTGTTCCATATTACCAAATTCCCATGCTCAAGTCAAAATTCATAAAAGTAGTAAGTATAGTTACCACTGACCAATGAATATCTTTCACAGATAAACCATGTTTGAATAATAAAGAGATTGATGATATCTCAGAGAAAATTCAAAAGAGTAATATCATGCATACTTAGTAGAAACAACTGTAATAAAGACAATATAACTTGCATATTTGCAACTTAGGGCTTCAATCAGTGGAAGTAGAAAATGATATCATATAAACCTTATCATCAAATCTTATATCAATCATGATGAATTAGAAAACCCAAAAAAATGGAGCAATACCACTCATGCATCAACCAGACTTTCAGTAATTCCATCTATTATAGTTAGTCAACCTTTCAATACGATAAATATTGCATCTGAACATGCACAATTTCATATGCCTCTAAGATGTTGTAATATACTTAATTATAATAGTTTCCTTCAACTATCTTTGGAATTTCATCACTATTCTAATGACTAATTAAGTCATCAATAATCCTACATTATTTTGTTCACTAAAAGAGTCAATTCAGAAGAATTTTCAGATAATTCATTCTGTAAATATCATATCTGAATAAGTCGTTTACTCATGAATAACTTCTTCCTTAACAATGACATCACATATTCAGACTAATCTTCAGAAAAATCTGATATCTCTTTTAATAGCGTCTTTACTTACTAATCCATTCTTATTCTGACTACATCATTAATCATTCAACCTTTGAACTCTTTATTTCCACATTCATGAGCTTAATCCATATAAATCTTGTGAATTTCATTGTATAACATTATACTGGTAAGAGGGTGTAGATCGTAAGCCTAAAAATTTAACTTTCATAAATACACACATATCCTTTAAAATTTATCATTAACATGTCCATTATAAAAACATTTATTTCATACCTTTATAGGTCCCCCTTTTATCATACGCAACATATTTACTCAAACATTGCGAGTATGACTTTCAGCATTATCAGAATTAGCTCGGTCGGAAAGCATCTCTATCTATTTCTAAAAAAATTTTCATCAGAGTCGAGAGATATCACACTATCACAGGTTATACAATGGATTGTATTTCTAGACTCCACATACGCTACATTCAGCTCGAGAATAGACGAAACCGTAGCTCTGTTACCACTAAATGTAACACCCCTTACCCGTATCCATTGCTGAAACAGGGTTATGGAGCATTACAAAAATTTTTCAGAACATTTACAAAAATTTCAAGTCAATTACTATTCATTTTCTAAAATCATTCATAACGTCCCTTAAATGGACCCTCGAAGCCTAATAGGAACATTAAATTCAAACTGGGAACCCTTAGAATTTTCGTGAAATTTTTAAAACTTTTTCCAAGTTATGGGCTCACATGCTCGCATGGTCCAAGGGACACACGCATAACCCTAAGGCAAGCCCGTGCTGCGGCCGTGTTCGACCCCATGTAACTCTCTAACTTGTACACACGGCCATGCCACATGCTCATGTGCTAGGCCGTGTGGTCAATTAATTCATTTGGAAATTAGATGTAGGTTTCACACAGCCAAGACACACGCATGTATGTTAGGTCGTCTAGCACACACACGGCTGAGACACATGCCCGTGTGCTCAATTCTGAGCATTTTGTTCCTCAAAATTTAGGTGTAGGGGACATACGGCCTAACTACATGCCTATGTACTCGACCATGTGCCACACACGGTTTAGACACACGCCCATGTGTCTGCCTGTGGGGACAAAATAAAGCCATTTCCTAGCATCATTTGTCACCCAAATTTACCATTTTTCTGCACTAAAACTGTAACACCCCTTACCCGTGTCCGACACCGGGACAGGGTACGAGGCATTATCAGACATAAACATAACCAATCATACAAAATCGAGCCATAAAATTTGGACCAAATCAAATTCATCCAATCACATGCATATCATCTTAATTACGAGCTTACAAGGTGAAAAACATACATTGGAGGTGGTTCGGGACTAAACCAAGAACTTTGGAAAACTCAAAAAAATCTTTATCAAAATAGGGGTCATATGCCCGTGTGGTTTGGGACACTTCCGTGTGGGTAGGCCGTGTGGTCACACACGCCCTTGTCCTCAGCCTATGTAACTCTCTGTTTATGATGTCATGCACAATTTGGGGTCACACGGTCAAGTCACACACCCATGTCTCGTGGTCGTGTCCTTCATACGGCTAAGATACATTGCCGTGTTTGTGCCCGTGTGGCCAAGAAAATGGCTGTTTACCAAGCCATTTGCCACCCTCATTTGCACACTCACATACAAACTTTCAATGGCACTTAACATGGCACAATTAAGCTACCAACACAACCATAATCAAGGCTTAAACATGTCAAAACAATTATTTACTGTTCATAACAAAATTGTCCACTTGAGTCATAGTCACTAAATTATTTTTATCTTGAGCTACAGAACTCTAAATTAAGATCCACTTGATTTTTCTGAAACTAGACTTAAATATCTTCCTACCATAAAATTTTGAAACTTTATGATTTAGCCAATAAGTACTCAAATTCATCCCTATTCTGCTGTTTGACAGTTTTGACCTTTCTTCACTAAAAATTAATTATCTCTTAGTACGGGATTCAGATGATGTTCCCGTTTGTTTCTCTTGAAAATCGACTAATTAAGAATTTATAAATATAAATTTTAACCCCCAAGTATTTTTATTCAATTTTTAATGATTTTACAAAGTCAGAACAGGGGAACCCGAAATCATTTTGACCTTGCCTCATAAAAATTCAAATATCTCATAGAATGAAACTCTTTTGGTTACAAAATTTCTTCTATGTAAAACTAGACTCGATAGGCTTTAATTTCATCTGTTATTCAACCTTTAATTTGATTTCGACAATTTTTTGGTGATTTTTCAAATTTATACTACTGTTGCTGTCCAAAATTGTTTTAATGCTAATTTTACTCTTTCATGATTCCTTTGTACTAACTTTCATTAACATACTATTATAAACCATATCACACAATGACATTGGCATGGGCATATGAGTAATTAATATACTTGCAATCCATTAGCCAATATAAGCCAATTTATATGGGTACATACCAAATGAAATCCTTATTCATTACAAGCCAATACATTTGGTCATATCATAATGACACATACGCAAAATGACTAAGTCCCTATACATGCCATAGACTTAACATACTTACATTCACTTATACCCCAAATGATAGATTGATAGTGTTATAGAATCTCCGACGATCTCCAACCCGAGCTAGTTGAATAAACCTATAAGTGGTGGGAAAGAAAGGGGGTAAGCTTCATAGCTTAGTAAGTTCACATGCAAATAGAATGCAATTTAAACAAGCATTAGTCATACATTTAACTTAATGAACATAAACTTGCACTTTATTATCAAATCACTTAAACTGAATCTTCATATATATATTCTTACCATAAGTTCATCACATCCCATTATGTTCTCATGAGTTCAATATACATACCTGTGCCCACTTGCACATAACAACTTACTTTCTCGTCTTTGACATATTCATCAAGATTACCATTGAACTTCTCATCTTTCACAATTCGGATAACTTTATTAACAGAACAACTTTAATTCAGAATAACATCACCCATTCAAAACAAATCTAATAGGTATTTTTCTATATCATGCTTTCAAGAATATCAATTCTTCATTCAGACTGACCGTCTATACACTCGTGAATGCACAAAATTCATTCTCTTAGCTGAAGACATACTTAAATACATATAACTCAACTCACAACCCAACAAATTAGCTCATTTTGATAGAAACGGCTGAGTCGATCTTAACTATCGAATAACAAATCTCAAAATTCTTCTTCCTTCGTGTTATTAAAACATCTCAAGCACATAATCTTTCAAAATTCTCTTATCATGCTAATCAAAGGCCTTTACAATCGCATTAGCTCAAAGAAACAAAGACATCTCGATTGAATACATTGACTTTAATCAACTTACCTGAGAAAGAAATTCATCATACGATTTGAGTTTGTGCTTCCATCATTTATACCATTGCCAAAGTCAATTCCTTACTCAAAAATTAGAGAAATCTAGATACCTAAGTCACCATGTTCATATGATCAAACCAGAAATAAAACCATAATAGACATAGTTATCAAAAGTCAAAGAACACTATTTCAAGTTAAGCCATTGTTGATAATTCATAAAATAAGAATGAATGATAGGAAAACCGAGATACAAAAATCCAAGATATGTACCATATCGGAAGTCTGAGAACATAACTCATAAGAAAATAACAGAGATCTTGATGATTCTTCAGAGAAAACCAATAGAAAAAAAATGCTTACTGTAATGCCCCGTACCCGAGACCGTCACCGGAGTCGAACACGAGGTGTTAACAGACTTAATTCATTACTTAAACAACTCAGACAATTTATTTTTAAAATTTTCAGTCAAGTTAACAATCTGCGTCATAGTCGCTTAAAAATTCATATCTCAAGTTACGAAACTCGAAATCCAATTCCGTAAATTTTACCTGAAACTATACTCATATATCTATTTATAATTTTTTTTACAGAATTTTTGGTCTAGAAAATTAGTACAGTTTATTAGTTAAAGTCTCCCCTATTTCAGAGTTTGACTGCTCTGACCTCTATGTATTACGAATCAGATATCTCCCTTTACAGAGTTTCAATGACTATTCCGTTTGTTTTTAATAAAGCTAGACTCAATAAGGAATCTGTACATATAAATCATGACTTCTAATTATCTTTGAAAAATTTATGGTGAATTTCCAAAGTCAGAACAGGGGATCCAGAAATCGCTCTGGCCCTGTTTCACAAAAATTTAAACATCTCATAAAATATAACTCATATACCTATTTTGCTCCATCCATATGAAAATAGACTCATAATTATTCAATTCCATATTTTATTCATCATCTAATTATATCTCTACTATTTGTAATGATTTTTCAAACTCACGTCACTGCTGTTGTCTGAATCTATTTTATGGTAAATTTTACCTATTTCATGGTTTCCATGGATTAGCTAGCAATTTAGCATACATAACACCAAATATGATCATGATTAGCCATTCCAATGGCTAATCATTACCAAGCATTTCCATACCACTCAATAACCATATCATAAGACCATATACACAAAATGATTGTAATGCTATACATGCCATACTCAAAATATACAAGCCATTATGCCAAGATGGTATACAGATAGTGTGAGCGTGCCTCCGACCGTTTCTGATTTCCGAGCTGGCTTGTCAACACTACAAGGAATGAAAAGGAGGGAGTAAGCATAAATGCTTAGTAAGTTCACATGCAAATAGCAAGTACCATAACTATATAAGCAAGCATAAAACATCATTTGCTTAATCATCACCGAGACATTCTTATCACATTTTCATTTATCATCTTACCATATTGTTGTTATATCGAGTTTTCAACGCGAGGGTTAAGTACATACCTATTCAAAGTATTCATTTCACAACACTTACCAATACGTCCCTTTCATCTCGAGTATTCCTCCGCTTGAGTAGAATTTTACCAGTGGAACACATCGGAATATAATTCGGATACATGGAAAGTTTGCACATAAGTGCCACATATGTAGCCAAGCTACCATGTAACCCGCCCATAAGTGAACTCGAACTCAACTCAGCGAGCTTGGGTGTTCGGATCCATAAGTGAACTCGGACTCAACTCAACGAGCTCGGATGCCTAGTTAGATCTCCCGAACTCGGACTCAACTCAACGAGTTCGGACATTCGCATCCATAAGTGAACTCGGACTCAACTCAACGAGTTCGGATGTCCAAACATCCTAGTGACATGTCACTTGTATCCTAATCCATTCCTAAGGTTCAACGGGACCTTTTTCCCAATTATGTGTCTCAACTATCTCCTACGGAATATCGATACCGATACTCGGTAGTATTTCAGATTTTCCAAGTATATCACATAATTTGACATATTATCAAACAATTATCACGACTATAATATTTCATAATAATTATCATATCATTTAAATAACATAAAAACATTTAAAATAATAACTATGTTACCAACATTTACATATGAACTTACCTCGTATGCGAAAATGGCTACTTTTACCATTTCATCCACAACTTGGTATTTTCCCCATTTTAGTCCGAATTTCAATTTTCCTTGCTCTATCATTTAAAATATAGTCTAATTAGGACTCACATTATTCAAATTGACCCAAAAATCATATTTTGGCAAAATTACAGTTTTGCCCGTAAACTTTCACATATTTACACTTTTTCCCCAAAGCTCGTAAATTAAACTTCAGCCTATTTTATTATGTTTTATGACATGCTGATCATTTTTCCCTTCTATGGCAACATCAAATTCTCACTCTAACATGTACTTATGACTATTAGGTATTTTTACCGATTAAGCCCTTTTGCTAGTTTTCGCTTAAAACCGAGTAGCACAAGTTGTCTAACATAATTTAAAATCTCATATTCTATCATAAAACACCAAAATACACAAATTTCACCTATGGGTATTTTTCCAAATATAAACCCTAGGTTAAATTATTGCTAGCATAAGCTAAATTAAGCTACTGGGACTCCAAAAATGTAAAAATCATTAAAAACGATGCTAGAACGGACTTACAATCGAGCTTGGAAGCTTGAAAAACCCTATCCATGGTTTCTCCTTACTATATGTGGCCATGGGGTTGAAGATGAGCAGAATTGGCTTTTAATTTGTATTTTAATTCATTTTACCCCTAAATGACCAAAATGCCCTTACTACTAAACTTTCCAAAAATTCCATCCATGTCCAATTTTTGTCCATAGACTTTGAAATTGGTAAAATTTCTATTTAAGACCTCCTAATTAATATTTCAAAACAATTTCATACTAGAAACTTCTAGAATGCAAGTTTTGCAAATTATTCGATTTAGTCCCTAATTTCAATTTAAGCACTTTATGCATAAAATTTCTTCACGAATTTTTCACACAATCATGCAATCATATCATAGACCTCAAAATAATCATAAAATAATTATTTCTATCTCGAATTTTGTGGTCATGAAACCACTATTCCGACTAGGCCCAAAATCAGGATATTACACTTACCGGCTCTGGACTTCCATTGTAACAGAGATAATATATTTTTCGTATATATAAAACAAAACCATAATCAGTAGAAACATAAGAATAGTCTCACATAATTTTTTATTTTTATTTTTTCCATTGACTTCATTCCAAATTATTAGAATAGAATTCTGAAGAGATAAAGAAATACCGATCATAGACCAACCAGACCAACAGGGCTTTCGTCTCACATCATAGTTAGCTAGTATTCTCGCAACATAAGAACTCCATCAGAAACTGAACAATCACACACATATCTCTGAGGATAAAAGAATATATAGAATACCTAGAAAAGATTATCATATTCATTTCAACTGTAACTGTCACACACATAGACATCTTTACTACTCAAATATCATTTCTCTGACTAATTCTATCATCATGAACCCCGTATTATTCCACTCACTAACGAAAACCAATTCGAGACACTATAGCAAAATAGGTTTTTACCGGCATTTTAAGTGGCGTTTGAAACAAAAATGCCGCAAAAGGTATACATTAGTGGCGCTAACTGGAAAGCACCGCAAAAGGTAGAGCTATAGCGTTGTTTATGAGGAAAATGCCGCAAAAGGTACAAATTTAGCGGCATTTATGCTAAAAAGACCACAAAAAACATTTTATTTTAATCAAAACGGTGCCGTTTTGCTCCCTATCTATTTATTATTTAACTCGTTCATTTATATTAATTAAAGTAAAATTTATTTTAATTGAATATTTAAAATCTTCAAAGAAAATTAATGACACGTAGAAAAATTTGGAAGTAAAATATAGAAAATATATGTTAAAAATGAAAAAACTAAAATACTATTATTTAAAATAATTTTAAAGTTTTTGGGTATATGATTGATTGTTTTTAATTTATATATTAAATAATTTCTTATATAATTGTAAAAGTGATAATATTAATATGAATATATTAATATTATAATTATAGTTTAAATTATTTAAGAGATAATAGATAAACTTTATATATGTTGAAATTAAAAAATTGGTAACCCATGCATCTCTAGAGAAACATAATTAATTAGTAAATTGAAAATGTTATTTAAATTTCCTAAAATATTGAAAGAATATATAGTATTCAAATTTTATCTAATTAATCTAGGGTTTAAGGTTTAGAGTTAAGGGTTTAGGGGTTTGTGGTTTGTGGTATAAGAGTTTTGAGTTTAAGGTTTTGAGATTTAAGGTTCAAAGTTTATGGTTTAGGGTTAGGGTTTAGGGTTTAAGGTTTTATGTCTATGGCTTAGGTTTAGGGTTTAGGGTTTAGGGAAGATCAAATGAAGACGGGAGTGAAGGAGTGGCCAATGCTACTAAAGAACAGTTTGGTCAGTGAATCGGTTAACCGATGTCAACCGGAATTGAGCTATTTTTAATCATGCCTTTTTCACCCTTATTTGTATGTTTCTTAGAATCATATGTTCGTGCTAGTGTTAGAAACAAGTTTCAGACACGAATATTTTAAGTAAAACCAAGAGCCAAAGGAATAAAATTAACCTTTCTATTAACCAACCATGAACTTCTTTTGGATTGATTTGATCCTTTTGATTTGTTCGATTCTATCGTAACATCATAAGCTCCATCTTCTTTAATCCAAAAAACTACGTATTCTTCATCAGGAAGACATATCCAACTCGAGTTTTCATATTATTTAAAATTATTTTCATACACAATTACAAAATTTTACAAATTAAATATATAATATTGAACGAAAATTAATTTAAAGGTATTTATGAAATAATTAAACCTTTCAAATATAGAAACAAAGAAGAAAATTGGATTGAATCTTTAAATATTTAGTAGTATCAAAGGCATTAGCGGCGTTTTTCTCATAAACGCCGCAAAAGGAAAGCAATAGTGGCGTTTTCAAAAAATGCCACAAAAATCATTTTGTTTCCTTAAAAATGGGACCGTTTTATTGGATTTATTAGTGGCATTTTTGGTAACACGCTGCAATATGTCACGCTATAGCCGCGCTAGAGTAAAAATGCCGCAAAAAATTATTCTATTTAAATCAAAACGGTGTCGTTTTATTTTATTTTTTAGTGGTGTTTTTGGTAAAACGCCGCAATAGGTCGTGCTTTTGCGGCACTACGTGAAAAACGCCGTAAACCGTTAATTTGTTTTAATCAAAATAGAGCCATTTTATTAATTTTTTATTGGCATTTTCATCAAGACGCCGCAATAGGTCAGGCTTTAGCGACGCCACTGAAAAACACTATAAAGTGTTTTTTTTTGTTTTAATCAAAACGATGACATTTTGTAGGTTTTTTAGTGGCGTTTTCGGTTAAACGCTGTAATATGTAGGGATTTAGTGTCGCTAGTGGATAAATGCCACAAAGGTTGATTTCTTTTAGGCAAAACATTGTTGTTTTGCTCTCCTCGATTTTACCCAACCAATAAACCCGATGAACCTTATTCATTTCCTTCTCTTCGGATTTTCATTTCCCCCTTTTTCCTCAGTCTGAAATCCATAAATTTCACCCAAAATTTGTAACCCAACCTTTTTTCCTCTTCTTTTTTCCCCAACCTTTTCTCCTTATTCTTTCCCCCCCCCCCGAAATCTCTAAGTTCCACCAGCCCAACTATTTATACCGAAATTGGCACCCTTGAAATCGATATTGAAGGTTTGTTCTCGTGTCTTGATTTTTTTTTCTACAATGGATTTTATATTATTTTTGGGTATGTTTTAAGATGTGTATATCTATATTATTGCTCAAAAATGGTGAATTTGGATTCGACTGATAGAAAAATGGATATGGGTGTTTATGGTTGTTTATGGTTGTTCATGGCTATTCACCTTTAGATTATTTTCGTTGGTTGCATGGTGCTATTCCTGTGTGTGATATAAATACAATATACATAATTCGTTGTTCATCTTTAGATGATAAATAAGAATTTTGTAGCTACTTTGTTGTAATGAATGCTGCTTTGGAGTGGTTCAGGTGCAAATATACCTACTCGAGAAACTGTTGTTCCATGTATAGAACCCTTCCCACCGGCCTTCCAGTCAATACTGTAACATCCCTAACCCGTAATCGACATCGGATTAGGGTTACAAGGCATTACCAGACAGACAGAACATTTCAGACCAATACAAAATTATAGATATTATTGAACATCATTTCATAAGCAATCATCTCTTAAGATGATATATGAGACCTAAAACATACGTTTAAGAAAAGGTCGGAACTAAACCGAACCTACTCAGAATTTTCAGAACTAACCAAATCTTCCAAAACTGTTAAAGTCACACACCCGTGTGACTAGGCCGTGTGGCACACACGGGCATTAGACACACCCATGTGAATTAGCCGTGCCAAAAATAGGTCCAATACTGACTTTTTCACACAGCCAATAGACACAGCCGTGTGCCATGGCTGTGTGGTACTTAGCTAGCTACTGACTTAAGCCCACGGCCATAAGGCACGCTCGTGTCACCAAACTGTGTGGCACAATGCAGGCTTGGTTTAAGCCAATTTGCTACTTCTCTAAGGGCCAAACCTTCAAGCAATACTATACAACATTCATACCAAAATTTTCGACCAATTCCATGCTCAAAACATGCTTAAAGATGACCAAAACACAGTAGAACATAACACATTACAAACATACACCAAAGCTATGCACAAACTTATCACTTATTAGCTAATTCACATGGCATAACATATATACATATGAAGCTTACTTACTTAAACATTCTAGCCTATACATGCCATACTAAAAAAAACATATTTACAATTTCAAAAGTACAAAAATGATTTCGATAGTGTGGTGACGATCCTCGACTATCATGAGCCTTCAGTAGCTACGATAACTGTAAAACAAACAAAAAAAACACAGAGTGAGCTAGAAAGAGCTTAGTAAATCAAATACAGCTAGTCCATCTTTTAAAACTTATAAGTAAAATCAATAGTAAAAATTCAGAGTTATTTCAGGAAGTAATTCATGGTTTCGTACATACTTCACATAACTGAGTCTTTCATATTCAGAGACTTAGTACGATACATACGTACATGTATAATTATACATTTCATAATACATTCATTCCCATATCTTGCACTCAATCCTCAGATGGTCCAGAAATGACGCAGATAATCATAAACAGGTACAATACTGACGTCCCAGACGTGGTCTTACATGTAATTGAATGTCGATGCCTATGTCCCAGACAAGGTCTTACATGACATCAAATATGATGCCGATGTCCCAGACATGGTCTTATACGTAAATCCCAATCAAGGCCTGTGTCCCTGGCACAGTCTTACACGATTTCTCAGATGGATGTCAACTTTCCTTTAGAAGTATACAGAGCTTTCCGGATACTAACATATTATTATACTTTATTCCACAGATATTCATCTAGCACTCAAGGCCATCCAATACAGAATATAGTTTATATGTGCAGAATTTATTCAAATTAACACATAATTTTAATTTGACTTACCTTGGACAGATTTTGGATGGAACAAGTTGACTATTCGACTAATTTGGACTTCCCCCTATCTAAGTCCGATTTTCTTTGTTCTTGATCTAATTCAATACAAATTTCAACCATTCAATCATCTATTACATTCAATTTAATCCATATACATATATTTAGGGAAATTTTCATTTTAGCTCTTACAATTTCACACTTTGACAATTTAGTCCATTTTTCATAAAATCACAAATATGCAAAATTCACAAAGACTATAGTTTGGCCGAATATACATGGCTTCTATACAGGCCCAAATAACATATTTAATTCATAATTTAGTCCTTTAAAACGCTATTTTCACAAATTAGCTCAAATAGCTCTATTTCATAAAAATTCAAAGACAAAACTTATAACTCATCTATCAAGCCATCATAATTCATCCAAAAACATCACAAAACTCATGATATCAGCAATGGCATTTCATGAAATCTTTAACAGAAATAGAAATTCAGACATAGGCTTTGAAGAACACGAAGCAACGATCACAAAAACATAAAAATTATCAAAAACCGATCAAAAATACATACCTAATTGATGCTTGCAAATGCCGAAACCCTAAGGCTTTTTTTATTTTTATTTTGCTTGGTATTTTCGGCAAGAACACATGGGAAATGGCTAATTTCATGCATTTTGTTTACTTTAATTAACATAAAATACTAAATACCAATTTTTCCCCATTTATTAAGCCATTAATAAATCATTATAATAAGAACGTAATAGTCCACTCATGTTTCCAATGGTTTCATAACAACTTAAGGACGTTTACTATAGAAAGCCAAGCCAAATAGGCACTTTAACAATTAGCAAGCAACTTTTGCGTTTTACGCGTTTAAGTCCTTATTCATAATTAAGCACAGAAACAGACAAATTAAATCATAGAAATTTCGCAGATATAAATTCACATATCACAGACACAAAAAATAATATTAAAATATTCTTTGGACTCGGATTTATGGTCCTAAAACTACTATTCTGACTAGGGTCAAAACCGGACTGTTACAATTCTCCCCCCTTAGGGATTTTCGTCCCCGAAAATCTTACCATTAAACAGATTCAAATATTGTTGTTTCATTGCATCCTCGGGCTCCCACATAGCCTCTTCTACACCGTGACGATGCAGCATCACTTTAACTAGGGGAATTTTCTTATTTCGTAACTCTTTAATCTCACGGCCCAAAACACGGATTGACTTTTCTTCGTAAATCATATCAGACTGAATTTCAATCTTGGTCAGCGTGTTGGATAAGAAGCTCGACTTTTAGCAGGATATTTGGGCATTATAGCATGAAATGCCAATATGTTGCCTATCAACCACGAATTATGGCATCAAATGCCTGATAGTAACAAAAATCAAGCTCTCGATAATATTAAGGTAACAAAACATAAATGTAATTTATAATACTTTGGTTTAAGTTTCATTATTATTTACTTTCTAAACTTGTGACTTTTTTAGGAGAGATTTGCTTTAGAGGTCTCGGATACTTATATCAAGAAGGTATTGGGAAAAAAATGGAGAGACCATAAAAGCACTTTAAAGAAAGAATATTTTAAGAAAGATATGAGCCTCGAAGAGAAATTGCGAAATGTCCCGCTGAGAATGCTGAGGTACCAATGGGAAGATGCGGTTAGATTCTGGAATTCAAAGAAAGGAGAGGTATTACATACTTCCAAACTCTTATAATTATTTTGCTTTATAGTATTTACTATATACATAGTAATAATTTCATATTGTAGGATCGTGAGCGAGTTGGAACAAGCAGCAGGCAAAAATAAAAATTCGCGCACACAGCAGGGTCGAAAAGTTTTGCTTGTGTAGCTGAGGCCGAGGTATTTTTAATTTATTATTTGTGTCAAATATTAATTACTTTCTATTAAATAATATTTTTACTACTATATTTTAGGAACTCTCATCTAGTCAAAAAGTTGGTGCCTTCAACTTTTTGACATTACACATATGAAAAATATGGATCTCCAATGACTTCTAAAGCTAAAGAAATTATGATTTATTTACTTAATAAAATTTGATTTATTTTAAATATTTATAATGTTTAATTATAATGGTTTAATTCATCATTAGTAGTTTTAAATGATGTTATGTTGCATTTTTTTATTATATATTTCATTTCTAACTCTTTGATTGATTTATTAGGAGAAAGTAAAGGATAAAAAGGCAGAGTATGAAGCAATTGCTCTGAGTGATAGTTCTATTAATCTTGAGGATATTGATAACAGAATTATTACAGAAGTTTTGGGTCCTGAAAGGTCTAGTCAGGTTTGATTTCAAGGATCTGGTGTTAACCCAACCCAATATTTTGGATCCAGCTTGCAGTAATACATGCCTTCAGGGAGTCAAGCTCAAGCTGAAGTTTAGAGGTTAAGAGACCAAATGGCTTATATACAAGCGATCATAGTTGAGCAAATTGCTCAACTTAAAGTGGAGGCAGCATCGAGAGAAGCAGAGCAAAATAGAAAATACAATGAACTCTAACTACAGCTTCAAAATATGACGATGATGTTTCAATAGTCGTAGAATCCACCATCTTAGACGTTTATTTTCTTATTGTAAGAATGTTTTAACAATATAACTTTTAACATTATTGTAAGAATATTTTGTAATTTCATTTATTAATTTAGATAATATATCTTTCATTGGATTTTTGAAGTATCATTTAGATTTGCTGTTATTGGTTGGATTTGATGTTACAGGAAGGGTTGTATATTAATAAAAAATAGGATAACAGAAATCTACAAAAATTAGTGGCATTTTTATTAAAAACGCCGCAGAAGAACATGACTTTTAGTAGTGTTTTTGTAAAAGCACTACCAAAGCTCACGTTTTTTAGCGGCATTTATGTGAAAAGAGCTGCTAAAGGTCACGTTCTTCAGCAGCGTTTGTGTGAAAAGTTCCACTAAAGGTCACATTCTTTAGCGGCGTTTGTGTGAAAGGCTCCGCTAAAGATCACATTCTTTAGTGGCTTTTTTGTGAAAGGCGTTGCTCAAGGTCACGTTCTTTAGCGGCGTTTGTGTGAAAGGAGCCGCTAAAGGTCACTTTTTTAACAATGCTTTCTCAAAAATGCCACTAAAGATCATGTTCTTTAGTAAACGCCGCAAAATATTAGCGGCGTTGTCTTTAGCAGCGTTTAAGGCCCAAAAAAATGCCACTAAAAACTTGTTTTACTATAGTGAGAGAAATTTTAGCAAGCATATCTTTAGACTTCATACCTAATTGACTCGATTAGCCAAGACTAACTTCTTCTTTATCCGTCACATTGTATAATTTGTATAATCTTTAAAACATTATGATATCGTTCCAAAATTGTTTTCACTTTCCAAACTATTCTTATCTTTGTATACATTACTAATTATTTCATCACTAAACTCTTTAGTTTCACACTTATGGACTTATTCCACACTGTTCTCGTGAATTTTCATTATAAAGCAACACTGGTAAGGGGATGACGTCCTAAAACCTCTAATTTGACTCTCATAAGTACACACATATGACTTAGCATTCATAACCAACATCATATCATCACAATTACATAATTCACTTCAAGCTAATTAACATACATAGTCATGTTACACGAACTTTTTCGATTATCTTATTCAAACAAGTGTACATAAACACACATTCCGTCAATTTGAGTAAATTTACTTATCGTATTCACTTAGTCAAATATGTTGGGCACATAACATCATATGCATGCCAAACAAACATGGATGGGCTTATCACCATATAAACTTTCATTTCATTCCACTTTTCACATTTCTCAACTTGTGGTTATCTCATTTTGTACATTAACACATACTTATCATGAACTTCTATTCATACCTTTTTCCAAATTTTGACACATCATAAGCACATTTGAATCATTTCAATATTGTTATCAGCATTATCGAAAAATAGCTCAATTTGAAGTCATCTCTTCTTAACAAAACAATTTCGTTAGAGTCAGGTGATATCACACTATCACAAGTAGTAATATGGCATGTATAGCTAGAGTCACATATGCTATGTTAGTTCAAGAATCGATTAAATCATAGCTCTAAAACCACTAAAGTAACACCCCTTACCCATGTTTGATACCGAGACAGGGTATGAGGCATTACTGAACTTAAACATAACCAATCATACAAAACCGGGCCATAAAATTTGGGCCAAATCAAATTCATCCAATCACATGCATATCATCCCTATTATAGGCTTACGAGGCCGAAAACATACATTGGAGGTGGTTCGAGACTAAACCAAGAATGTTGGAAAACTTAGAAAATTTTTCATCAAAATAGGGGTCACATGCCCGTGTGGTTTGGGACATGATGGTCGTGAAACTAGCTAAAAATTCGACTAAAGGCAAGCGCACCAATTGAACAATAGTATAGTTATGGTGAGACCGGAAATATCGTATCCACGAGGACTAAAAGTACTAGTAATTACTATCTTTTTATTATCTAGCCAAAAATTTAAGAGAATGTTTTTAAACTAAACTAATTATCTAATTAACCAAGATTACAACAGAGATGAAAGTTGGAAAATACTTTAGGAAAACCAATGGAGAAGAAAATACCCAAGGAAGAATCCACCTAGACTTCACTTATTATCTTTGACTTAGACGATTTATTCACTTGACTTATTCTGTAGAAATCCCTGATTTATGTTATTATCCCTTTTGAGACTAAAAAAACTGACTGTAGGTTGATTAATTGATCTCTTTCTAATTAAAACCCCTATTGTCACATTAACTCAATCTATGGATTCCCTTATTAGATTTGACTCTAATCTGGCAGATTTATGTCGTCCTATCTCTAGGATTGCATGCAACTCTGCTTAATTATGAATGATCTACTTTTAAACAGGGACTTTTGCTCCACTGAATAAGCACATCAAAAGCCTGAATTAATAACCTGGAATATTAATGCAAGGATTAAAACTCACAATTAAGAATAAGAACAAATATTTATCATATAAATCAAAGAGGAATAAGGTTCGTCTTAGGTTTCATCTCCCTTAGGTATTTAGGGAGTTTAGTTCATAATAATAATGGAAAACATCTCAGAGTTTAAAAAACAACAAAACATAAAAAACCCAAAGAACTTCTAGGAAATTGGATGGAAATCTTAAGTCATGATGTAGATCTTGCCTCTGAGGTGATTCTGATGGCTGTTCTCGAGTATTTCCTGCCTCCAACTCTGTGTGTCCCTTTAATCCTCTTTTAGGGTGTTTATATAGGCTTTAGAGTGCTTCAAAACCCTCAAAAGTGGCCTTTTCTGAGTAGAACTAGACTTGGGCTCAACAGGGACATGACCATGTGCCACGCCCATGTCTAAGTGCTTAACCCGTGTGTAATTTTGAGTTGGTTTCTAGACGACAAGGCCATGACACATGGGCATGTGGCCTGCCTGTGTGCCTCACACGGGCATGTGGTTTACACGTGTGGAAGTGGCTAGGCCCTGTGAAACACTGTTTTAAGCCCAATTCGTCCGTTTTTGGCCTGTTTCTCGCTCTTTTTTCTATCGTAAGCTCTCTTGAGTATCAAAACATGAAATTAAAGGATTAGGGGCATCAAATTCACTAAAATCAAGGAAAAATCATTCATAAATATGCCAAGCATAAGATAAAAATATGTATAAATTACGGTTTATCAGGACACACCCTTGTCCTTAGCCCCTGTATCTCTCTGTTTATGATGTCATGCACAATTTGGGGTCACACGGCCAAGTCACACACCTGTGTCTCGAGGTCGTGTCCTTCACACGGCTGAGACACACGGCAATGTCTCTCCCCTTGTGGCTGAGAAAATGGCTATTTACCAAGCCATTTGCCACCCTCATTTGCACACTCACGTACACACTTTCAATGGAACTTAACATGACACAATTAAGCTACCAACACAACCATAATCAAGGCTTAAACATATCGAAACAATAATTTACTGTTCATAACAAAACTGTCCACTTGAGTCATAGTCACTAAGTTATTTATATCTTGAGCTATAGAATTCTTAATTAAGATCTGCTTGATTTTTTCGAAACTAGATTCAAATATCTTCCTATCATAAAATTTTCAGAATTTATGGTTTAGCCAATAAGTATAGTTAATCCTTCAAATTCATCCCTGTTCTTCTGTTTGACAATTTTGACCTTTCTTGACTAAAAATTAATTATCTCTTAGTACTGAATTCAGATGATGTTCCCCTTTATTTCTCTTAAAGACTCATTAAGAATTTAAACATATAAATTTTAACCCTCAAGTATATTTATACAATTTGTAATGATTTTCCAAAGTCAGAATAGGGGAACCCAAAATCATTCTGACCTTGTCTCATAAAAATTCAAATATCTCATAAAATGAAATTCCTTTGCTTACATCGTTTCTTCTATGTAAAACTAGACTCAGTAGGCTTTAATTTCATATATTATACAACTTATAATTTGATTTCCACAATTTTTGGTGATTTTTCAAAATTATACTGCTGCTATCCAAAACTATTTTAATGCTAATTTTACTCTTTCATGATTCCCTTGTACTAACTTTCATTAACATACCATTATAAACCACATCACACAATGACATTGGCATAGGCATATGAGTAATTAACATACTTGCAACCCATTAGCCACTATAAGCCAATTTATATGGCTACATACCAAATCAAATCCTTATTCATTACAAACCAATATATTTGGCCATATCATAATGACACATACACAAAATGACTAAGTTCCTATACATGCCATAGACTTAACATACATTCACTTATACCCCAAATGATAGTGTAACAACCCTCACCAGTATCCGACACCGGAACAGGGCTCGAGGCATTATCGACATAAAAATTCATAAACATACCAAAACTGGGTCACTATATTTCGCCCAAAAATTTAAAACTTTTAAAACATATACTTTCGTCCCTCAAACAGGTCATCGAGGTCTAAAACTTACATTAAAGTGGTTAGGGACAAGACTGAAAACATTTGGGAAAATTTGGGTGACTAATAAATTTCTAGCTTTGAGAGGCCATACACCCGTGTATGTCGGCCGTGCCCTCACCCCAATTCCAAAACTTGAGCATTCTATTAAATCAACACAGCCTAGACACACGCCCGTGTGACCTACCCGTGTACTAGTTTGGCGTAAAGTTTTAGGTGCAGGGGACACACGGTCACAGCACATGCCCGTGGGAGGAAATCGTGTGTCAAACACGTCCTAGACACACACTTGTGTGTCTGTCCATATGGACTCTGTTGGGCTATTTTAGAATCCTAGGTCACCCTTCCCTACCTCTTATGCATAGAAATTTGCAAGTTTGAGAGAAACATGATTTTACACTTACACTTATGTATAATCTTAATAAACCTCATATCATTTGTTTCACACGAAAAGGTTATTTCCCATTTAGTATTCATAGGTTCTTATGTTATAATATTACATTCCAGAACTTGGCTCTTTTTTTAACTCATTGCCACTTGTAGCATTCCGTCATAATAGAGCATGAACATGTAGATAAAGGCAGGTCATAGCCTACTTTCAAATGTTCCATTTTCCACGGCCTTATACAAAAAGATGGGTACATCTTTACATGCCTTCATTTGGCAATTCAAATGACACATATGACAAAATACTCAAGACCCTATACATGTCAATAACAAAATAGTGGTGTCTTTATACCAAAGCTTGACTAGTTTATAGTGTGTTGACTCTCTAATCGTCTTCCAATACTTATGAGTCCTCGAACTCTGAAAAATAGGGGAAAAGAGAGGGAATAAGCATTTTCATGCTTAGTAAGCTCGAATAACAGGAAAGTAAACTTACCAAGTAATTAGCATACATCCATACTTAAGTCATAAATTCATCCAATATGAAATGATTTCCTATCACATGCACTCAATTAATGAGTTAGTACCATAATCATGTATCATGTAATTTAACTAGATGAGCTCATCATTCATATTTCATCATGTATGTATATCCCATAATATTCTCGTTGAGTTTCCAGGAAAACTCGATGGATAACCCATTATCCGTCAATTCATAGGAATGATCATTCCATATATGCACTCCCGTGAACCTCACATCATATGTCAGGATTACCAGTCCAGGCTAAATCCCCCATATCATGAACTCGTAAGGTGATGTCGAGATTACCAGTCCAGGCTAAATCTCTTATAGTGACAACACCCTTAATGAGCTCGGATCTGAATTACCAGTCCAAGCTAAATTCAGACCCAAATCAGATTACCAGTCCGGGTTAAATTTGTAATGCACATATATTCTTCGGAAGGCTTGATCATTCAAGGAACACCTGTCCGGGCTAGATTCCGTTTCATACTTGAGATCTCGGATTACTTGTCCAGGCTAAATCTTTACGGCAACACATGCAGGATCTCAGTTCACATGTCAATGAGGGGTTATCCATCAATTTCCCTTTTGTCAACCTCAACTGAGATATCTTTCACATGTTATCATCAATATACATTTCTATGATATTTCATACCAATAATAAATGCAATCACCAAGCATTCATAAAGCATACAATTATTCATTTTAAGGGTTTACTTCAAATTATCTGAACTTACCTAGTATTCTTTTCGGGATTGAGTTTCGGTTATTCTGAAACTTTGCGTTTACCACGATCAACCTCCAGAATTTGTTCCTCAGGGTCTATAACAGTAAAATTAATTCATTAGTACCTCACATTATACATTTTGAGTTTAATAACTACCCCCGATCCAAATGACCATTTTGCCCCAAACCTTCGACATTTTTACGATTTAGTCCTGAGGCTCGTATAATGAAACACATGAAATTTCTATCTTACCCAAGCCTAACCGGACATTTTTCTCTCTTATGGAAACCCACATTTTCATTTTCTTCCCCATTCTTACCCCACATTTACATCTTTTGCTATTTAGTCCCTATAAGGGTTTCTCATGAAAACTAGCTTGGAAAAGATGTTTATCACACATTTATCTTTCATATTCCTCCATAATCCATCAAAATAAAAGCAACTTATGCATGGGTAAATTTTTAAACATGAACCCTAGCATGAAATATGGGTAGAAATGGAGAGAGCAAATTATCGGGATTTCAAAAATACAAAGAACATGAAAACCGGGGCTTGGGAGCACTTACTATTGAGCTTGGAAATGTTGAAAACCCTAGCTATGGTGTCTATTCAATTTTTGGCAGCCATGGAGAAGGAAATAGCTGATTTTGGCTTGATTTTTCCCATTTTAATTCATTAAGATGACAAATGCCAAAATGCCCTTATACCCTCTCTTTAAAATTTTATCCATGCAAGCCCATTTTTGTCCAAAAATTTTGAACTTGGGAAAATTGATCTCCAAGACCTTTTAATTCATAATATAAACAATTTCGTACAAATTGCTTCTAGAATCCAAGTTTTACAATTTATTCAATTTAGTCCCTAATTTCCAATTGGACATCCTATACATAGAATTTCTTCATGAAATTTTAACAGGTGCATATACTCATATTCTAGGCCTCATAATAATCATAAAATAATTATTTTGATGTCGGATTTAGGGTCCCGAAACCACTATTTTGATTAAGCCTTATTTCGGGATGTTACATTTCTCACCCCCTTAGGGACTTTCATCCTCGAAAGTCTTACCAGAGAATAGATTCAGATATTGGTTTCGCAGGGTTTCTTCTGGCTCCCATGTAGCTTTTTCAACACCATGTCGATGCCATAAAACTTTTACAAGAGCCATACTATATTTCTCAACCTCTTAATTTCGCGAGCCAATATCTTAACTAGTTCCTCTACATAGGTCATGTCCGGTCAAATTTCAATCTCAGTCGGTGAAATTACATGAGAGGGGTTTGATCGATATCTCCGTAACATAGATACATGAAACACGTCATGAATCTTTTCCAGTTCGGGTGCCAATGCCAAACGATAGGCTAACGGTCCTATTCTTTCGGTGATCTCGTACGGTCTGATAAATTGTGGACTCAGTTTACCTTTTCGACCAAATCCCAATACCTTTTTCCATGGAGATACCTTCAAAAATACTCTATCCCCAACTTGAAACTCAATTTTTTTTCTTTTCAGATAAGCATAAGACTTTTGACTATCTGATGCTGCTTGTAAACAATCCCGTATCATTTTAACTTTTTCTTTAGTTTCTTTGATCAGATCAACTCCATCTTCAAACTTGTTTGGAAACTATTGTTGTAGGCAAACTCTACCAACGACAGATATTTTTCCCAAGTACCCTGAAATTTGAGGATGCAACAACGCAACATGTCCTCGAGAATCGGTCTGAGGGTGAAAGGTTGTGCTAAAACTCAACTTTGTACCCAAGGCTTCTTGTAACTTCTTCCAGAATCTCGAAGTGAACCTCGAGTCTCTGTCCGAAATAATCGATAGTGGTACTCCATGCAATCTTACTATCTCAGAAATGTACAAATCGGCTAATCTATCAAGGGAATAATCCGTCTTTACCGGGATAAAATGAGTCAACTTTGTCAATTTGTCCACTATAACCCATATGGCATCTTTCTTTTTTGGAGTTAAAGGTAATCTTGTCACAAAGTCCATGGTAATTCTGTCTTACTTCCATTCGGGGACCATTACAGGTTGTAACATACCTGATGGTACTTGATGTTCAGCTTTAACTTCCTAACACACCAGGCATTTCGATACAAATTCAGAAACATCTCTTTTCATGCCGTTCCACCAGTACATCTTCTTCAAATCGTTGTACATCTTGTTACTTCCTAGATGAACTGACAAACGACTGTGATGTGCTTCTTGCAAAATCTTCTGAATAAGTTCATCATCTTCGGGTGCATAAACCCTATATCTGAACATTAAACATCTATCAGGACTAATTCGGAAATCTGACACATTACCAGAATCACATTAAGTTCTTTTTGTTTGTAAGCCATCATCATTAAACTGGGCATCAAGAATTTTCTGTAGAAAAGTTGGCCTAGCCTCCAGCTCGGCCAAAACTGAACCATCATCAAGCAATGTCAAACGAGCATCCATTGCTCTCAAAGCATACAAGGATTTCCTACTTAATGCATCGGCGACTGCATTCGCCTTTCCCAAGTGATAGTCAATAATTAAATCATAATCTTTAATTAATTCTAACCACCTCCACTGTCTCAGATTTAATTTTTTATGAGTCATCAAGTATTTTAAACTCTTGTGATCCATGAAAATACAGCAAGTCTCGCCATACAAATAATGCCTCCAAAATTTTAAGGCAAAAACAATAGCGGTGAGTTCTAGGTCGTGGGTTGGATAATTCTTCTCATAAGGCTTCAATTGCCGTGAAGCATAGGCTATCACCTTGCCATCTTGCAAAAGCACACAACCCAATCCATTTAAGGATGCATCACTGTAGACCACAAACTCTTTTTCCGGTTCAGGTAGCACTAAAACAGGAGCTTCGGTCAGCAATGTTTTTAACTTCTCAAAACTTTACTGACACTTCTCCGTCCAATCAAACTTAACGTCTTTCTGAAGCAGCTTTGTCATCATAGTCGCTATCATGGAAAATCCTTTTACAAACCTTCGGTAGTAACCGTCTAAGCCTAAAAAGCTTCTTACCTTGGTTACATTCTTAGGCGGTTTCCATTCAACAATTGCAGAAATCTTGTTTGGATCAACTCAAATACCTTCACCCGAAACTATATGACCCATAAATCCAACTTCCTGGAGCCAAAATTCACTCTTGCTAAACTTAGCATACAGTTTCTTTTCCCTCAAGGTCTGTAAAACAATTCTCAGATGCTTTGCATGCTTTGTCTTATCCTTAGAATAGATCAAAATGTCGTCAATAAACACAACGACAAACTTATAACGGCCGGTGCATTCGTCAGTTCAAACGGCATGACAAGAAACTTATAATGGCCATACCTCGTTCTGAAATCTATCTTGGGTACATCCGAGTTTTTAGCTCGCAATTGATAATAGCCAGACCTCAAGTCTATCTTGGAGAACACAGTGGCTCCTCTTAACTGGTCAAATAAATCATCGATTGTGACAGCCCAAAATTGACCCTAGTCGGAAGGTGGTCTCGGGACCACAAAACCGAGGCATAAAAATAATTTAAAATTTATTTCGATGCCTATAATATGTGTGTATTCATGTATGACATTTTTTGATGATTGATTTAGTGTTATAAAGGTGAATTTCACTAGAAAGGACCTAGTAGTGAACTTTGAAAGTAGGATGGGGAAATGTGTGATGACTAATTAAAGCATGCATGCAAAATAATGGACTTGCATGTCAAATTCCCCTTTGTACAAGTGATGGCCGGCCATGACAAAGATATATGGGCTAAACATGTCATGAAACATGTTTTGTTGGGCATTAGGGAGAAATAATAAACAAATAGGCATGGGTAAGAAAAGAATGAAAAAAAAAATGTGTGTGAGTGTGGTAATCCCCCCCTTGCTGTGAGTTGAGAAAGAAGGAAGAAAAAAATTTGTTGTGTTCATCCTTTCTCATCTTTTTGGCCGAAAATCATAAGGAGGAAGAAAGAGGATTTTTGCTTCATGCTTGGTTTAGAAGAGATCTAGAAGGTGATTTGGCTAAATTGGCATCAAGATTAAGGTATGTATGAGGTTGTGTTAGGAGTTTCATGCATGTTTTGGTTGCTAACTTGATGTGCATGTTAGCCATGGCTCAAATCTTTGTTATGCCATGGAAATGGTATTTGGCCAAAGTTGTTATGGTGATAAAGCCATTGCATGCTAAGTGTGAAGCTTGATAATGATGCATGCAATGATGGATTGTCTACTCATGAGTAAGATTTTGAGTTTTCTTTTTGTTTAACCATGATTGAAGTTGAAAAGGGCCATGATTGTCATATTCGGCCATGATGCATTCATGAGCATGGTTCATGCTTCTTGCATGTTAGTTAAAATTTGTGTTTTGGATGGCTATGGACACCTTGAAATTCGCCATGCTCATATATGTATATATATGTTTGCACATGATGTTTTGGTTGTGAACTAAGTGATGAATATGTTTGTTTAAAGAAGAAGATGTTGAAGAATGATTGTGAAATTGCAAGCACATTCGCCTAGCACACATATGAGTGCTTGATGCTATAATATAAGTTTTGAGCTACAATATGCAAAGCATTAACTAGTAAAATGCATGCTGTTTTTGTAAGGTATTAAGTGCATAATTGGCCTCAACATGGACATGAATATTCGCCTTGGGTAGCCTATTGAAGGCCTTAGCTTTTCCTTGATGCTCGAATGAATTGTATTGAATTGCTTGATGTAGTATAAAATGTGCATGACCATTGTGTATTCAAGCTAAAGGGTGGCCATATGACCATTTAAACTCCTTGTCATATTCGCCATAAGCTAGCACAATGAGGTTTTAATAAATTGAATTTGTTTGAATTAGCTCAAGAGCTTAGAGGGCCACAATTGGACAAGGGAAGGAAAAAGTGATCGAATAGCCGTAAAAGCCGTTCGACAACATCCGAGGTAAGTCCTCAAGAAGTGACCTTAATTGAATTATGTGGAATGAAATATGGATGTATTGATTATTGATTTATGTGTGTATGAGTATTGAATGATACGGGCTAAGTCCCAAGGCGATTATGCTAATGATTATAATTGTGTTTGAGCCTTAGTAACGAAAATGAAATATGTATGTCCAATGATTATTGATGTATGTGTGCATGAGAAATTGAATGATATCCGGGCTAAGCCCAAGACAATTATGCTGGAAATTATAACCGGGTTAAGACCGAAGGCAATGGTGCTAGTGGCTATATCCGGGCTAAGACCAAGGCATTCGTATGCGAAGTCATTCTATCGGGCTAAGACCAAGGCATTTGTGCAATCGTGATATCCGGGTTAAGTCCGTGAGGCCTTGGTGCGGGTTACCATATCCGGCTATGTCCCGGCGTTTGAACAAGTAGCTATATCCGGTTAAGCTCAAGGTATGTGATTTGAAAATTATAAGCTTGCTGGAAAATTTCAGCTAATACACTTGTGAAATTTCCCAATAACAAGGTAAGTGTGGTGTGTGCTTTGCGCTAGGAGTAAGAGCGTATGCATATCCGCTCCTATGATGGAACGAGTTATCGGCCTTAACGAAGCCGTTATTTGTGTATGAACCTAAGAGTTGGGATGGTGAAGTAAGTATGATTATGTGAATGTGTATTAGTGAAATGATGTATTTGGTTATGTGAATGTAATGCTTTAATTAAAGCTGATTTTATTCCTTGAGACTTACTAAGCATAAAAATGCTTACCCGTTGCTTTGGCTCTCTGTCTTATAGATTTTGCTCGATAGCAATCGGATTCGGGATCATTAAAGTCGAAGTCATCCACATTATCAACGCCTCTATTTTGGTATAAATTTTGGTTGAACTTTGAAATGGCATGTATAGGACTACCCCTTGTTGGTTTAAAAATGTGGTGATGTATATGTACGGCCATGCAAAACGGCTCGTAAAAGTGAAGAATGAACTTAGACTATTTGCGGTTTGTATATATATATATGGTGTCATGATGTGACTATGAATTGGAAATGGGAATGTTGGTCACATGATCAGCCATTGGCATGGTTAAAATGATCATATGTGGACCTATGTATGGCAAGACTAGTTGGTTCATGGAGACTACAAAATAGGTAAGACCTACCTTAAAAACAGATGCTGCCAGCTGCAGTAACGTGAATGTGAAAAATCACCAAAAATTGTAGGAATGGTATTAAATAGTGAATCAGCTATGTAAATGAACCTTGATGAGTCTATTTTCATATGGAAGAAACGAAATAGTCATAGGAGTTACTTGTTAAGAGATATTAAAGCTATTGTGAGACAGGGCCAGAATGGTTTCTGGGTCCCCTGTTGCAACTTTAAAAATTTACTATAAATTATCCAGAAAGAATTAGGAGTCATGCCTTATATTTGCAGATTCCATTTTGAGTTTAGTTTCATTAGAAACAAATGGCACCAGTATTAAAGCCCTGTACAGAGAGATATTCAAGTTGTAACGTGCGAAGGTCAGAGCAGTCGATCCCTGTAACAGGGGTGACTTTAACTAATAAACTGTACCAATTGGCCCGACCAAAAATTCTAGAAATAAATCCATGGATGGATATATGAGTCTAAATTCAGGGAAAATTTACGAAACCAGTTTCCGAGTTTTGAAACTCGAGATATGATTTTTAAGGCGACAGTGACGCAGTTTTCCAGCCCGACTGGAAATGTCAAATTGGTGGGCAAAATATGTGGACTTGACTTGTTAACCCCTCGTGTCCGACACCGGTGATGGTCTCGGGATCAGGGTGTTACATCGATCATTGGCAAAGGATACTTATTCTTAATAGTCACCTTATTCAGTTGTTGATAGTCAACACATAATCTCATCGAACCATCTTTCTTCTTTACAAACAACACGGGGGCACCCCAATGTGAAAAACTTGGCCTAGCAAATCCTTTATCCATCAGCTCTTGCAACTGTGCTTTCAACTCCTTCAACTCGGTAGGTGCCATTCTGTACGGGGCAATAGAAATGGAAGTTGTCTCTGGCACCAACTCAATACTAAACTCTATCTCCTTTTCGGGAGGAAATCTGGGTAATTCCTCCAGAAACACGTCTGGAAACTCACATACTATCGACACAGATTCAATCTTCCATTCAATTTCCTTAGTGTTCATCACAAACGCAAGGTAGGCTCCATATCCTTTCCTCATATATCTCTGGGCAAACATTGCTGTGATTACAATCGGCGGCAAACCAAATTCTCTTGATTCAACCTGTAAAATCTTGCCATCTGGGCATTTCAAGTTAATGTACTTACTACCACAATTCACAGTTACATCATGAAGGGCTAACCAATCCATGCTAAGTATTACATCAAATTCATCAAATGGTAACAACATAAGATTAGCCGGGAAACAACAACCTTGAATCGTCAAAGGACAATTCTTACAGACTTTATCAACTAGGGCTGATCTGCCTAGTGGGTTCGACACTCTAATAATATCTTCCGTAAATTCAATAGGTATGTTCATACTAGACTCCAATCTCATGCAAATATATGAATACGTCGACCCTGGGTCAATTAAAGCAACAATACTTATATTAAAAAGGGAGAAGATACCCGTAATAACATCAGGAGCAGCGGCTTCCTCTTGGGCATGCTTCACATACGTTATTGCTGGGGCTCAGACCTCTAGTTTTGTAGCGTCTTTAGTGACAACTCGACTGGCACTAACACTCCTTAGGTATCTCGGAAGTCTACCCCGTGGAATAGGAGTACTCGATTTCGGGGCTACATCCACTTCTTTTTCAACTCGCTCTGGGCAGTCTTTGAGGAAGTGATCAAAAGAACCACATCTGAAACAAGCGCCGCTCTTCATTCGGCACTCTCTAAAGTGAAATTTGTTGTAGCTTTTACACTTTGGTTTTTGGTCATCTATGCTCCCCAGACTAATCTCTATCGGGGAGGAAATCTTTTGACCTCATCGCTTAGAACTTCTTGATCTGCCTGAATATCCCACTGATAAAGTGGAGCGTTCATGTAAGCTCTTGGCTTTCTTTGTGGAAAACGAGAGTGTTTTATTGCTAGACCTCTTGCTCGCAACTTGAGCCTTTCTCTTAGCTTGTTTTCTTTCATTATTAAGTTCTTCAGCCTTCTTGGCTCAATCGGCTAATGTGGCAAACTCTCATATTTCCAAGATCCCAATCAACAACTTGATGTCCTCATTCAGACCTTCCTCGAAACGTTTACACATTTCCAATTTAGTTTGGACCCATTCAGTTGCGTACTGACTCAGTCGTATGAACTCTCTCTCGTATTCTGCTACAGTCTTGCTACCTTGTTTGAGTTCTTGGAACTCCTTTCGCTTCGAGTCCAAAAATCGCTGGCTAATGTATTTCTTCCTAAATTCTACTTGGAAGAAATCCCACGTAATACTTTCTTTCGGCACTACCAAGGATACAGTTTTCCACCAATTGTATGAAGTGTCCTTCAAAAGAGACACAACACACTTCAAACATTCCTCGAGTGTGCATGACAAATCATCTAGCACCCACGTAGTGTTCTCGAGCTAGAACTCAGCTCTTTTAGCATCATCATCAACTTTCGTTCTGAATTCCTCAGCCCCATACTTTCTAAGCTTATCTACAGGGGCTTTACTGATCCTCATCGGTGCCATACCTCGTGGCACATCCTCATCAGGTTGGTTAGGGGCCGAGGGAGGTCTCGGTATATTGGGGCGATTTCTTAGATAATTCCCAAACCATTCATCCATCATATCAGAGAAGGCAGCTCGAGCCTTTTCTCGGCCTTCTAACACTAGCCTTCTACTACTACTAGATACAGCTCATTGTACGAAAGCTGGAGCACGGCTCTTGGCTCCCTCGGACTCATCTTGTGCTTGATTGGAAGACATTTACTATATTCAAAACAATTTAAACAATTAGGAGATGTCACCCTATCAACATTCAAATAATGGCACGTATAGCAAACCTTTAACATCCTCTGTAGTAGTCCTAGAATCGACTAAACCGTAGCTCTGATGCCAATAAATGTAACACCCCTCACCCGTATCCGACACCAGAACAGGGCTCGAGGCATTACCAGACTTAAACATTCATAAACATACTAAAACCGGGTCACTAAATTTCACCCAAAATTTAAAACTTTTAAAACATATACTTTCGTCCCTCAAACAGGTCATCGAGGTCAAAAACTTACATTAAAGCGGTTCGGGACAAGACTGAAAACATTCGGGAAACTTTGGGCCACTTAATAAATTTCTAGCTTTAGGAGGCCACACGCCCGTGTATGTGGGCTGTGTGGGCTCACACGCCCATATATCGTAGGGCATGCCTGTGCCCTCACCTTGTGTCCAAAACTTGAGCATTCTGTAAAATCAACACGGCCTAGACACACGCCCATATGCCTATCCATGTGGACTCTGTTGGGCTATTTTCCAAGCCTAGGTCACCCTTCCCTACCTCTTATGCATAGAAATTTGCAGGTTTGAGAGAAAACATGATTTTACACTTACACTTATAAATAATCTTAATAAGACTCCCAGTATGGAAACCTCAAATCATTGGTTTCACACGAAAAGGTTATTTCCCATTTAGTATTCATGGGTTCTTATGTTAAAGTATTACATTCCAGAACTTGGCTCGTTTTTGAGCTCATTGCCACTTGTAGCATTCCATCATAATAGAGCATGAACATGCAGATAACGGCAGGTCATAGCCTACTTTCAATTGTGCCATTTTCCATGGCCTTATACAAAAAGATGGATACATCTTTACATACCTTCATTTGGTAATTCAAATGACACTTATGAAAAAATACTGAAGACCCTATACATGCCATTAACAAAATAGTAGTGCCTTTATACCAAAGCTTGACCAGTTGATAGTGTGTTGACTCTCCAATCATCTTCCAATCCTTATGAGTCCTCGAACTCTGAAAAATAGGGGAAAAGAGAGGGAATAAGCATTTTCATGCTTAGTAAGCTCGAATAACCGGAAAGTAAACTTACCAAGTAATTAGCATATATCCATACTTAAGTCATGAATTCATCCAATATGAAATGATTTCCTATCACATGCACTCAATTAATGAGTTAGTCACATAATCATGTATCATGTAATTTAACAAGATGAGCTCGTCATTCATATTTCATCATGTATGTATATCCCATAATATTCTTGTTGAGTTTCCAGGAAAACTCGATGGATTACCCATTATCTGTCAATTCATAGGAATGATCGTTCCATATATGCACTCCCGTGAACCTCACATCATATGGCAGGATTACCAGTCCAGGCTAAATCCCCAATATCATGAACTCGTAAGGTGATGTTGAGATTACCAATCTAGGCTAAATCTCTTAAAGTGACAACACCCTTAATCAGCTCAAATCTGAATTACTAGTCTAGGCTAAATTCAGACCCAGATCAGATTACCCGTCTGGGCTAGATTCCTTTTCATACTTGAGATCTCGAATTACCCATCGGAGCTAAATTCTTACTGCAACACATGCAGGGTCTCAGTTCACATGTCAATGAGGGGTTATCCATCAATTTCCCTTTTGTCAACCTCAACCGAGATATCTTTCACATGTTATCATCAATATAAATTTCTATGATATTTCATACCAATAATAAATGCAATCACCAAGCATTCATAAAGCATACAATTATGCATTTTAAGGGTTTACTTCAAATTATCCAAACTTACCTGGTATTCTTTTCGGGATTGAGTTTCGGTTATTCCGAAACTTTTCGTTTACCACGATCGACCTCCAAAATTTGTTCCTCGGAGTCTATAACAGCAAAATTAATTCATTAATACCTTACATTATACATTTCGAGTTTAATAGCTACCTTGGATCCAAATGACCATTTTGCCCCTAACCTTCGACATTTTTACAATTTAGTCCTTAGGCTCGTATAATGAAACACATGAAATTTCTATCTTACCCAAGCCTAACCGAATATTTTTCTCTCTTATGGCAACCCACATTTTTCATTTTCTTCCCCATTCTTACCACACATTTACATCTTTTGGAATTTAGTCCCTATAAGGGTTTCTCATGAAAACTAGCTTGGAAAAGATGTTTATCACACATTTATCTTCCATATTTCTCCATAATCCATCACAATACAAGCAACTCATGCATGGGTAAATTTTTATACATGAACCCTAGCATGAAATATGGGTAGAAATGGAGAGAGCAAACTACCGGGATTTCAAAAATACAAAGAACATAAAAAACGGGGCTTGAGAGCACTTACTATTAAGCTTGGAAATGTTGAAAACCCTAGCTATGGTGTCTCCTCAATTTTCGGCAGCCATGGAGAAGGAAATGGCTGATTTTGGCTTGATTTTTCCCATTTTAATTCATTAAGATGGCAAATGACCAAAATGCCCTTATACCCTTTCTTTAAAATTTTATCCATGCAAGCCCATTTTTGTCCAAAAATTTAGAACTTGGGAAAATTGATCCCCAAGACCTTCTAATTCATAATCTAAAGAAATTTTATACAAATTTCTTCTAGAATCCAAGTTTTACAATTTATTCAATTTAGTCCCTAATTTCCAATTGGACCTCCTATACATAGAATTTCTTCATGAAATTTTAACAGGTGCATATACTCATATTATAGGCCTCATAATAATCATAAAATAATTATTTTTATGTCAGATTTATGGTCCCGAAACCACTATTCTGACTAAACCCTATTTCGGGATGTTACAGATAGCTTGATAGTGTGATAGAATCTCCAACGATCTAGAATCCGAGCTAGTTGAATAAAACTATAAGAGGCGGGAAAGAAAAGGGGGGTAAGCTTCATAGCTTAGTAAGTTCACATGCAAATAGAGTACAACTTAAAAAAGAATTAATCATACATCTAACTTAATGAACATAAACTTGCACTTTATTGTCAAATCACTTAAACTTATTCTTCATATATATATTTTTACCACAAGTTCATCACATCCCATGATGTTCTCATGAGTTCGATATACATACATGTGCCCACTTGCACATAACAAATTACTTTCTTGTCTTTGATGTATTTATTAAGATTACCATTGAACTTCTCTTTGGACTACCTATTGAACACTCAGAATAGTATCGAATACATCAAAATCTCACACCTAAGTGCCTCATATCACATATCACATGTTGCTCACTTTCGAGCTACTCACGGGTCTGCTCACATAGACTGTTAAGTATCTGCAGGACATACCAGACTACCCAGCCACCGGTAGAATATACGACACCAGTACTCGGATGCCAAAACATGTGTCACATATATCACGAACTCAGACCACAACTCAATGAGTTCGGATGTCACATATATCATGAACTCAGACCACAACTCAATGGGTTCAGATTACATAATTCCTAGTGACATGTCACTTGCATCCTAAATAATTCCAAAGGTTCAAACGGGATTCTTCGATACCATATTTCTGTCAAACTTGCTCGTAACATCAATTTCAATACTTATAGCACCAATCACATATTCATGGAGTAATCAAAGCATAATTAATGATACAATTTAGGAAATAAACACATGATATAACATCACATTAAATATGTATGTACTTTCCATACATGGAATATTAAAGCATTTAAAGTATGGTACATGTTGCATTATTTGCAAATGAACTTACCTAGACACCAAAATGTCAAAAAAGGACCTAACCGTCAATTTCTCGTTTTTCCCTCGTTCTAGGTCTGAACCTTGTTTTCTTTGATCTATAATATCACATTTAGTCTATTTATTAGTCACATTAGTCAATGTGATCCAAAAATCATACTATAGAAATTTACATTTTTTGCCCTAAACTTAGGGTGTGTTCTCCATTGCTTTTGGGATGAACTTTTTCTAAAAAAAGTGCTTTTCTCTTAAAAGTAATGAAGAACACATGTCATTGGGGCAACTTTTTTAACTTTTGGGATGAGCTTTTTTAGAGATGAAAAAGCAGTAAATTTTAGCTTTTTCAGCCAAAAAGCACTTTTAGTTGTTATTTTACCTTTTTAACCTTACTTTTTGACTTAAAATGTGTTTGATGCTATTATTTTGTGTTCTCTTTCTTGGTTATTTAATATGAGTTTTACAAATGTGTTAAAAGCATTAATTAAAAATAAAAAATATTTTTTAAAATAATACAATTGTGTCAATATCTAATTACAAATATTTAATTATTATATTTAAATATTTAAATATAGTTTATATATTCTAATTAAATTTAATAAATAATTAATATTAATTACTTAGAAATATTTAAAATTAATATTATATATTAAAATATTAACAATAAGTTATAATAAATTATTTTTTATATTTTTACTAAAATATCATAATATTAACTAATTTGAACATTATTTAAATACATATTTGTTACTTTATAATATCATGTATAAAATGGACATTTTACTTTTCAAAAACACTTTTTAACAACAATATCAAACACTTAAATTTTTCCAAAGCACTTCTTAAAAGTACTTCTCAAAAGCACTTTTCCACAACACTTTTCAAAAGCACTTTTCAAAAGCAATGAAGAACTGGCCCTTAGTCATATTTATAGTTTTGCCCCTAGGCTCGTAAAATAATTTTTATCCAATTTCTTTAACATAAAAGCCTAGACGAATCATTTTCATAACTTTAGCAACCCACAATTTCCACCAAATCACACTTTTATGACAAATTTTATAACTTTTACAAATTAGTCCTTTTAGACATTTTTACCGAAAATCACTTAGTAAAAGATGTTTATTACACATCAAACTTACATATTCCTCCATTAAACATCAAAATACATGCATGACACACATGGGTAAATTTTTGAACATAAACTCTTGCTCAAATAAATGGTAGAGATAGGTAAATCTTGTTATAAAGATTTCAAAAATGTGAAAATCATTAAAAACGGGGCAAGAGCAGACTTACAATCGAGCTTGGAAGCTTGAAAAACCATAGTCATGGTTTTTCCATGCAAGTTTAGGAGAAGGGGTTGAAGATGGACAAAAATTGGCTTTTTATTTTGTTTTTAATTCATTTTAATATCTAAATGACCAAAATACCCCTAACTTAAAAATATTCTATTTCACCTATTTCATGTCCATTTTTGTCAAAAAAATTAACCAATGGTCTAATTAATATTAAAGGACCTCAAATTTAAAATTTCATAACAATTAGACACCTCTAGAATATAGAACTCAAGTTTTGCACTTTTTGCAATTTAGTCCTTTTGACTAAATTGATTGCCCGAACATCAAAATTTTCAAACGAAATTTTCACAAAACAATTCCATAGAATTATAGACCATAAAAATATAATAAAAATGAATTTTTACCATGTCAAATTTGTGGTCCCGAAACCACTATTCAGACTAGGCCCAAAATTGGGCTGTTATAAAAACATACCAAGTACAATCCAACCATTCCAAGCATTCAATTTAAGCAAATTCTGTCATTCAACATGGTATATCATTTCATGCATACATGTCTATAATATTACCTTAGTTAATTCATCAAGTTAGACATAGTTTGATCAACTACTTAACATATATGTAGCTACCCTAGTTTGACATTACAGGTATATTAAAACAAACCATTACTAGCCATTCCAATGGTTAGATTACAAGCATCATTTACATTTACATGCCAATATGACCAATATATCCTATACATTCCATTACAACCATAATTTATTTACCATAGTGTACCGACATGGGCCGATGGATAGTGTGACTGATCTCTGCATAGCTTCCAATCTAACGAGCTTCCGATTTACTATAAAACAGGGAAATAAAACTAAGTAAGCATAAAATGCTTAGTAAGTTCATATAACATGGTACTTAACTTACCATTCATCCTATTATGAGGTAACTATGTAAGACATATTCAATCAATTTGACCTCAAGCCCTACACACACATCCTCATTGTCCTTGTTAGTCATATAATCCATATTAATAGCAAACATATATGGGCTCATCAACAATCAAGATTCCAAGCACATATGCTTTCCACAACATGTATTCATTCAACATGCATAATTTATCTCATTATTACAAGTATGATTTCATACCAGTTCATTTCGAGTTCAGATCATTTCATATCAGAACTTTACTCATATTACTCGAAATATCAAGGACACAGTTAGTACACTTAAGGTGTATAAGTCTATAATCAAGGATGTACATACTCATCAAATTAATTCCATGTACAATATCATCATTTCATATTTCCATATATCAATTACCACGTATCATCATTTTCATGTATTTCAGGCCGATATGTGTAGTAACTCATTTCTTATTCATATCTTCTCATGTCAAGAACTTTTACTCGTTGAATTTATCTGAAATATCGATGGATACACAGGTAGTACACTTGTGGTGTACAAATCAGAATTCGTCAATTCATATTCAATGGTACCCATAAGGTACTATTTCAGGGAGTACACTATCGAGCCACACATGTATACAATAGAATTACCAGTCCAAGCTAAATCCCTTTTATGAAATATTCTCTAAGGAGCTTGATATGGATTGCCCGTCCGGGCTAAATCCTTTCTATAATGAGGTCAATAGGATTACTCGTCCAAGCTAAATCCCGTCAGCAACAAATGCAAGACCTCATTCATTTCGGGAAATCACATTTGATTCAACCGGGATCTAAACATTTTTCTGAAGCATTATCAGGCATGTGATTATTTCATACACCCACAACATTCATATAATTCAAATAAACACATTCCACATTCATTTCAAGCATATAAGTAACATTCTTATCGTTTATCCTTTTAGCATTTATTGAGCATTATCATTTAATTCAAACATTTTTATTTATCGGGCTTGATCGGGTATGTAAGCATTTTCACATATTTATGACATTTATACAATTTACATAAACACAATCAATGTAAGCATGTAAATAAACACAATTTAGTTACACGAACTTACCTCGATAATGTTCGTGTACGTAAAATCTACTAATCTGACATTTTCCTCTTTCCTTGTTCTAGCTCCGAATTTGGTCTATCTAGATCTATACGAGTAAATTTTATATCAATTTCTCATATTTCATACTCATTTAAACTCAATTTACATCCTAGGAAAAATTACCATTTTGCCCCTAATTTTTCCATAAATTCCCATTTCGTCTTTAGGCTTGGAAAATAAAATTTGTGCAATTTACTTCCTATTCCAAGCCTAAACAAAATTCCATTACAAAATTTACAGCACATGTATTCATAAAAATTCAGCATTTTTCTTCAATTTCCCAATTTTACATTTTCGTCTCTAAATCATGTTTTCATTAAAAAAAATCACTTTGTAAAAGTTGTTTATCTATCAACAACCTTTCATTTTCTACCATAAATTTCTAATTTTCAACTATACATCCATGACCCATTTTCCATACTTTGATAACTTCTCAAATTGATCCCCCAAATAGATAGATTAAGCTATCTCGGTTTCAAAAATATCAAATTACTAAAAACGGGCCAAGAAAACTTACCCAATTTGGCCATGAAAGTTTCTTCTCTCTCTCTCTTAGGGTTTCCATGTATTTTTAGGGAAGAATATGAGAAAAATAAGATGATATTTATTTTTATCATCTTTTAATTAATTAAATTATTTCACTTTTTAATTTAGTCCTTGCCCTTTTTCTAAATTTCCATGGATGAGTTACCAAAATCTCTACATACTTTCTTTAATGGTCTTATTACCATATAAGGGTCTCAAATTTTGAATTCCATAGCTATTTAATCATTATAGCTACTAGAATCCAACTTTTACATTTTATGCGATTTGGTCCTTCTCGTAATTAAGCACATAATCGATAAAATTTTCTTATCAAAAATTTCACATGAAATTTCTATCATATTATGAACCATATAATAAAATAAAAATAAATTTTATTTTCGACTCAGATTTGTGGTCCCGAAACCACTATTCCTGTTGCACCAAAATTTGGGCTGTTACATCGCCAATATGTTTAGTGAGCTAGAGTTCACTAGGTAAGTTGTAAAAATAAGGTTCGCCAATTGAGTTGTGAAATAGGGGTTCACCAGTAAAAATTGAGTTAGACTTAAATTAGGAAACAAAGATGTGACAGCCCAAAATTGACCCTAGTCGGGATGTGGTTTCGGGACCACAAAACTGAGGCATAAAAATAATTTAAAAATTTATTTTGATGCCTATGATATGTGTTAATTTGTGTGTGACATTTTGATGATTTGATTTAGAGTTATAAAGGTGAATTTCACTAGAAAGGACCTAGTAGTAAACTTTGAAAGTATGATAGGGAAATGTGTGATGACTAATTAAAGCATGCATGCAAAACAATGGACTTGCATGTCAAATACCCCCCTTTTTTATAGGTGGTGGCCGGCCATGGCAAGAGAGGATGGGCTAAACATGTCATGAAACATGTTTTGTTGGTGCATTAGGGAGAAATAATAAACAAAGGTGTATGGTTGATAAAAGAATGAAAAAAAAATGTGTGTGAGTGTGGTATTCCCCCCCTTGCCGTGAGTTGAGAAAGAAGAAAGAAAAAAAATTGTTGTGTTCATCCTTTCTCATCTTTTTGGCCGAAAATCATAAGGAGGAAGAAAGGGATTTTTGCTCCATTTTTGGTTTAGAAGAGAACTAGAAGGAGATTTGGCTATACTTGCATCAAGATTAAGGTATGTTTGAGGTTGTGTCATGAGATTCGTGCATGTTTTAGTTGCTAACTTGATGTTCATGTTAGCCATGGTTCAAATCCTTGTTATGCCATGGAAATGGTATTTGGCCAAGGTTGATATTGTGTTGAAGCCATTGCATGCTAAATGTGAAGCTTGCTAATGATGCATGTAATGATGGATTGACTACTCTTGAAATTTCTTTTTAGTATTCTTAGTAGGCCATTGAGTCCTTTGTTTAACCATGACCAAAAATTAAAAGGAGTATGGTGTGTGATGTATTCGGCCATGGTATGCTCATGAGCATGGTTTATGCTTCTTGCATGATAGTTAAAATTTGTGTTTTGGATGGTTGTGAACACCACGAAATTGACCTTGCATCTATATGTGTATATATGTTTGCACATGATGTTTGGTTATGAAGTAAATGATAAATATGTTTGTTTAAAGAAGAAATTGTTGAAGAATGTATGTGACATTGCAAGTATATTCGACTTAGTACATATATGATGTGAAAATCTTGGAATTTATTGTTGATTTTGTGCAAGTATGACTAAGTATAATCGGCCACATGAGTACTTGATGCTATATTATAATTATTGAGCTCAAGTATGTGGATGTAAGTGTGTCTGACCTTATAAGGGCTAAGTACCTTGGATTCCCTTTGATATTCAAAACGACTAAATCAATTTATTTGTTAACATAAAGCTCAAGAGCAAAGAGGAACTAGCTCCAATAAAGGAAAAGAAAAGGTGATTGAATAGTCGTTGAAGCGCTCGACAACCTCCAAGGTAAGTTTTTGAGTATCGAAACTTAGACTTTGATTCGATTGGTTGAAGTAATAAGCAAATCGAAATTGTGCCCTTGCATGTGGCCATTGAGCCGAAAATGATATTTTTGTTAAGTGAATTGTGCATAAAAGTTTTGTTATGAAATTGAAACAAAGATGTGTATGAATGTTCGAGTGATATCCGGGCTAAGCCCGAAGGCAATTGTGCGAATTGTGACATCCGGGCTAAGCCCGAAGGCAATTGTGCGAGTTATGATATCTGGGCTAAGCCCGAAGGCAATTGTGCGAGTTGTGATATCCGGGTTAAGTCCCGAAGGCATTTGTGCGGGTTATCATAACCGGGCTATGTTCCGAAGGCGTTTGAACGAGTAGCTATATCCGGTTAAACTCCGAAGGTATGTGATTTGAAAATTATAAGCTTGCTGTAAAAATTTTCAGTAAATGCGCTTGTGAAATTCCCAACAACAAGGTATGTTTTGTGTGTGCTTTGCACACTACGAGTAAGTGCGTATGAGTATTCGCTCCAATGATAAATGAGCTATCGGCCTTAACTAAGCCGTTATTTGTGTATGAATATAAGAGTTGGGATTGTGAAGTAAGCATGTCATAGAGAAATTGTACATATGAATTATTGTTTAGCTACTTGAATGCTATGCTTTGGTTGTGTGTAATTTATGGCTCAAAACTTACTAAGCATAAATTGCTTACTCGTTCCTTTGTTTCTCTGTCTTATAGATTTTGCTCGTTAGCGATCGGATTCGGGATCATTGAAGTGAAGTCATCCACACTATCAAACCTCTTTTGGTACTCTTTTAATTGAACTTTGGATATGGCATGTATAGGACTACCTCGGTTGTTTTCAAGTACTTTGTGATGTATATATATACGGCCATGCGAAAATGGTTCGTAAAAGTGGAGTATGGAATTTGACCATTTGTGGTTTGTAATTATATTTGGTTTCATGATGTGATTATGGTTTGGAATGAGAGTGTTGGTCACATGATCAGCCATTGGAATGGCTAAATATGATTATATGTGGACCTATGTATGTCAAAATTATAGTTGGCCCATGGAAACCACAAAATAGGTAAAGTTTACCTTGAAAACAGATGCTGGCAGCAGCAGTGGTGTGTAATTGAAAAATCACCAAAATTCGTAGGAATGGTATTAAATAGCAAATAAAATATGTAATCGAACCTTGATGAATCTACTTTCATATGAAAGTAACGAAACAATCATATGAACAGTATACTAAGAGATATTAAAGTTCTTGTGAGACAGGGCCAGAACAGTTTCTGGATCCCCTGTCTCGACTTTGAAAATTTACCATAAATTATCTAGAAATAATTAGAAGTCATTCCTTATATGTGCAGATTCCCCTTTGAGTCTAGTTTCATTAGAAACAAACGGTATGAGCATTGAAGCTCTGTACGAGAAGATATCCAGGTCGTAATGCACGAAGGTCAGTGTAGTCGATCCCTGTAACATGGGTGACTTTAACTAATAAACTGTACCAATTGGCCCAACCAAAAATTCTAGAAATAAATCCACGGATGGATATATGAGTCTAAATTCAGGGAAAATTTATGGAATCAGATTCAGAGTTGTGTAACTCGAGATATGTTTTTTTTAAGACGACAGTGACGCAGTTTTCCAGCTTGTCTGAAAATGTCAAATTGGTCGGTGCTATAAGTGGTTTTGGCTCGTTAACCCCTCGTGTCCGACACCGGCGACGGTCTCGGGTTCGGAGTGTTACAATTTTATTGGTATCAGAGCTACGGTTTAGTCGATTCTAGGACTACCGTAATACGTTTGGGTCTAGCTATACATGCCATTAAGTGATAATTGATAGTATGGTGATTTCTGACATTTTGAAATTTGTGTTTGTTTATAGCAATGGATCCCGATCCCAACCGAGCAATAGCTGATGATGTGGAGAGTGTGTCGCCTGCTCCTGCGCAAGGGACAGCGCCGGCGGACTCTCAACCTATTGCCAGCAATTCGAATGATGAGGCTAGGCAAGCCTTTTACAGCGTGATGAATGATTGGTTCAACTAATACATTCGAACTAACACGGCTGTTCCACAACCTCCATTCCCGACTAATGCAACCCCCACCTACAATACCTCCATAATCGACCAAATAAGGTCAAGTAAGCCCCGATCGATAGAATTGAAACACGGGCTCTGAATTTAAAGCTACGGATAGCGGCGATGCCGAGCAAGCTGAATTTTGGTTGGACAACACTATCCGGTGCTCGATGAGCTATCTTGCACACCCGATGAATGCTTAAAGTGTACTATTTCCTTGCTACGCGATTCCGTCTACTATTGGTGGAGTACTTTGACTTGTTGTGCCTAGGAGCAAGTAACTTGGGAGTTCTTCCAAACCGAGTTAGAAAGAAGTATATCGATCGAGATTCATCGACCAAAAGCGAAAGGAATTTTTGATCTTAAGCAAGGCTCTATGTCGATTCTTGACTACGAGCAAAAATTTGTTAGACTCATGAGATACGCTCGGGAATGTGTTTCGTCGAAGCTATTATGTAAACGCTTAGAGGATGGGCTGAATGATGATATAAGGATGTTCGTTGGCATTCTCGAAATACGAGAGTTCGTAGTACTTGTCGAAGCGAGCTTGTAAAGTCGAAGAGCTTAGAAAGGAGAAACAAAAGTTGATGTGGGAACTGGAGAATTTGAAGAGGTCCTCGGAAAGTCTCTTCAACAGCATCGAAGAGATTTCGAGATGATGTGAGCCGATCTAGAGGCGCCGGGCCTTTTAGGCGAGATCGTGATCGACCCGGTGGGTATCTGAGGCACTTCGGTCTCCGGTGTTGGGAATGATCGTCGAAACCAAATGGAGTGTCAGTATTGTGGTAAATGGCACTCGGGGAGTTGTAGATCCCATGACCGCTCCTGTTACAAGTGCGGGTCAGCCGACCACTTCATTAAAGATTGCCCGAGATTATCTGAACAAAATGCAAATCAAGTGGGAACCCAGGTGCTACCACAACTCGAGGTAGGCCACCTAGAAATATGGGCAATGCTAGTGGCGGTCAGAGAGGATCTAGAGATGCTACCATCCGATCTGAGGCTCGTGCTCCTGCTAGGACTTATGCCATACGCGCACGCGAGGATGCTGCCTCACCAGATGTTATTACCGGTACTTTCACTCTCTTTGATACTAATGTGACTGCTTTGATTGACCCTGGTTCTACTCATTCTTATATATGCGAAACCTTAGCATCTAGTAAGACTTTGCCTATTGAGTCTACTGAGTTTGTAATTCGGGTGTCAAACCCCTTGGGTCATTATGTGCTTGTCAACAAAGTGTGTAAGAAAAGTCCCCTAGTATTTCGAGGTTCTTGTTTTTCGGCGGACTTGATGCTTTTGCCATTCGATGAATTCGACGTTATTCTTGGTTTGGATTGGTTGACCATGCACGATGCGGTTGTAAATTGCAAAAGCAAGACTATTGATCTGAGGTGCATGAATAACGAGATAATTCGGGTGGAGTCTACGGACTTAAAAGGGTTGCCAGCTGTAATATCAGCAATGTTGGCCCAAAAATATGTAAGAAAGGGGTGCGAAGCATACCTTGCATATGTGCTCGATGACAAGGAGTCAGAAAAGAAACCCGAATCTGTGCCAGTGGTTTGTGAATACCCGGATGTCTTCCCTGAAGAATTGCTGGGTTTACCACCTATTCGGGAAATAGAGTTTGGCATCAAATTGGTGCCTGGTACCACTCCAATTTCGATAGCTCCGTATCATATGGCACCAACGGAATTAAAGGAGTTGAAAGCTTAGTTGCAAGAATTGGTGGATAGAGGTTTTGCTCGTCCGAGTTTTTCACCTTAGGGTGCGCCAGTGTTGTTTGTGAAAAAGAAGGATGGAACTATGAGGTTGTGCATCGACTATCGTCAGCTTAATAAAGCGAAAATAAAGAACAAATATCCGTTACCGCGTATCGACGATTTGTTCGATCAACTGAATGGAGCCTCAGTGTTCTCGAAAATAGATTTAAGATCGGGCTATTATCAGTTGCGAATTTGAGATTCGGACTTACCCAAAACTGCCTTCAGAACGAGATATGGTCACTACGAGTTCCTAGTGATGCCGTTTGGGCTCACTAATTCCCCTGCAGTATTTATGGATTTGATGAATCGGATCTTCAGACCATATTTGGATCGGTTCGTAGTTGTGTTCATTGATGACATCTTGGTCTATTCAAGAAATGAGACCGAACATTTGAACACCGAGGTTGGTCTTTGCAAATTTTACGGGATAAGCGGTTATATGCTAAGTTCAGCAAGTGTGAGTTCGGTTAAGAGAGGTTAGCTTCTTGGGGCATGTGGTATCCGTGACGGGTATTGAGTCAACCGAACAAAATTTCAGCCATACTTAGCTGGAAGCCTCAGAAATATTCTTGAGGTTGAGAGCTTTTGGGACTTACCGATTATTACCGACGATTTGTAAAGGTTTCTCAACGATAGCCACGCCAATGACGGCTACTCCAAAAGGATGTTAAGTTGAATGGACGGAGAAATGTCAAAAAGTTTCGATCAACTGAAAACTTATTTGGTGAAGCCCCAATTCTAATGCAACCCGAATCGGGCAAAGAGTTTGTCATCTATAGTGGCGCCTCCTACTTGGGTTGGGTTGCGTATTGATGCAAGAAGGTCGAGTTGTGGCCTATCGTCGAGACAATTGAAGCCACATGAGAGAAATTATCCGACCCATGATCTCGAACTAGCCGCCATCGTGTTCGCTTTGAAAATATGGCGACACTACTTATTTGGTGAAAAGTGCCATGTGTATTCGGATCACAAAAGTCTCAAATATTTGATGACTCAAAGAGACTTAAATCTCTGACAAAGGCGTTGGCTCGAGTTGTTAAAAGATTATGAACTTGTCATTGATTATCACGGGAAAGGCTAATGTGGTTGCGGACGCCTTAAGCCGAAAATCACTGTTCGCTTCTGACGATGAATGTGCACTTATGCATTCTACGACAATGTGTTAGTAGCTGAATTGAAAGCCAAACCATTATTGACTCACCAAATTCGTGAAGCTCAGAAAGTTGACGATGAGTTGGTGGCCAAACGGGATGAGTGTGTTCCGAACAAGGAATCGGAGTTTCAAATCGATGATGACGATTGCTTGAGGTTCAGAAGTCGTCTATGTGTTCCAAAGAATTCGGAACTTATTTCGATAATTCTAAACGAAGCCCATTGTAGCCGAATGGTAATCCACTCGGGGAGTACGAAGATGTACAACGATTTGAAACGTCGATTTTGGTGGCATGGTATGAAACGAGACATCTCTGACTTTGTTTCGAGATGTTTAATATGTCAACAAGTGAAAGCGGAACATCAAGTGCCTTCAGGATTACTTTAGCCGATCACGATACCCGAGTGGAAATGGGATCGAGTCACAATGGACTTTGTATCCGGACTGCCATTGTCAGTGAGTAAGAAGGATACGATTTGGGTCATTGTAGATAGACTGACTAAGTCGGCTCACTTTATCCCCGTACGTATGGATTTTTCAATGGACCAACTAGCCGAATTGTACGTTTCTCAGGTTGTGAGATTACACGGGGTGCCTATTTCCATCGTGTCGGATAGAGATCCGAGATTTACCTCGCGATTTTGGAAGAAGTTGCAAGAAGCTTTGGGTACCAAGTTGCATTTCAGCACCGCCTTTCACCCCTAAACCGATGGTCAATCCGAGCGGATAATTCAAATACTTGAGGATATGTTGAGATGTTGCATCTTCGAGTTCAGTGGTTCATGGGAATGGTATTTGCCTTTGATTGAATTCGCTTACAACAATAGTTTTCAATCAAGTATTAAGATGGCACCTTACGAGGCTTTGTACGGGCGTAAATGCCGTACACCATTGTTTTGGACTGAGCTCGGTGAAAGCAAAATTTTTGGGGTGGATTTGATTAAAGATGCTGAACAGAAAGTGAAAGTAATCCGTGAAAGTCTGAAGATAGCCTCCGATCGTCAGAAGTCGTACGCGGATCTGAAACGAAAAGACATTGAGTATCAGGTGGGGGATAAAGTGTTTCTTAAGGTTTCGCCTTGGAAAAAGATACTCAGATTAATTTGTAAGGGCAAGTTGAGCCCGAGGTTCATTGGGCCATATGAGATATCCGAGCGAGTCGGTCCAGTTGCATATCGTTTGATTTTGCCCCCTGAACTCGAAAAGATTCACGACGTCTTTCATGTTTCGATGCTTCGACGCTATAGATCTAATCCATCGCACGTGATTAGTCCATCAGAGGTTGAAATTCAAGCCAATATGAGTTATGAGGAAGAACCGATTCGTATCCTAGCACGTGAAGTGAAAGAGTTGCGAAACAAGCGGGTTCCACTAGTGAAAGTGTTATGGCTCAAACACGGGATAGAAGAAGCTACTTGGGAACCCGAGAACTCTATGAAAGAGCGATACCCAAACCTATTTACCGGTAAGATTTTCGGGGACGAAAATTTCTTAAGTGGGGGAGAGTTGTGACAGCCCAAAATTGACCCTAGTCGGGATGTGGTTTGGGACCACAAAACCGAGGCATAAAAATAATTTAAAATTTATTTTGATGCCTATGATATGTGTTAATTTGTGTGTGACATTTTGATGATTTGATTTAGAGTTATAAAGGTGAATTTCACTAGAAAGGACCTAGTAGTAAACTTTGAAAGTATGATAGGAAATGTGTGATGACTAATTAAAGCATGCATGCAAAACAATGGACTTGCATGTCAAATACCCCCTTTTTATAGGTGGTGGCGGCCATGGCAAGAGAGGATGGGCTAAACATGTCATGAAACATGTTTTGTTGGTGCATTAGGGAGAAATAATAAACAAAGGTGTATGGTTGATAAAAGAATGAAAAAAAATGTGTGTAAGTGTGGTATTCCCCCTTGCCGTGAGTTGAGAAAGAAGAAAAAAAAAATTGTTGTGTTCATCCTTTCTCATCTTTTGGCGAAAATCATAAGGAGGAAGAAAGGATTTTGCTCCATTTTGGTTTAGAAGAGAACTAGAAGGAGATTTGGCTATACTTGCATCAAGATTAAGGTATGTTTGAGGTTGTGTCATGAGATTCATGCATGTTTTAGTTGCTAACTTGATGTTCATGTTAGCCATGGTTCAAATCCTTGTTATGCCATGGAAATGGTATTTGGCCAAGGTTGATATTGTGTTGAAGCCATTGCATGCTAAATGTGAAGCTTGCTAATGATGCATGTAATGATGGATTGACTACTCTTGAAATTTCTTTTAGTATTCTTGAGTAGGGCATTGAGTCCTTTGTTTAACCATGACCAAAAATTAAAAGGAGTATGGTGTGTGATGTATTCGCCATGGTATGCTCATGAGCATGGTTTATGCTTCTTGCATGATAGTTAAAATTTGTGTTTTGGATGGTTGTGAACACCTTGAAATTGACCTTGCATCTATATGTGTATATATGTTTGCACATGATGTTTGGTTATGAAGTAAATGATAAATATGTTTGTTTAAAGAAGAAATTGTTGAAGAATGTATGTGACATTGCAAGTATATTCGGCTTAGTACATATATGATGTGAAAATCTTGGAATTTATTGTTGATTTTGTGCAAGTATGACTAAGTATAATCGGCCACATGAGTACTTGATGCTATATTATAATTATTGAGCTCAAGTATGTGGATGTAAGTGTGTCTTGACCTTATAAGGGCTAAGTACCTTGGATTCCCCTTTGATATTCAAAACGACTAAATCAATTTATTTGTTAACATAAAGCTCAAGATCAAAGAGGAACTAGCTCCAATAAAGGAAAAGAAAAGGTGATTGAATAGTCGTTGGAAGCGCTCGACAACCTCTAAGGTAAGTTTTTGAGTATCGAAACTTAGACTTTGATTCGATTGGTTGAAGTAATAAGCAAATCGAAATTGTGCCCTTGCATGTGGCTAGTGAGCCGAACATGATATTTTTGTTAAGTGAATTGTGCATAAAAGTTTTGTTATGAAATTGAAACAAAGATGTGTATGAATGTTCGAGTGATATCCGGGCTAAGCCTGCAGGCAATTGTGACAACCCGAATTAGGGCCTAATCGGAATAGTGGTTTCGTGACCACAAATCCGAGATAGAAATAATTGTTTTATAATTATTTTGGGGTTTATGATATGATTGCATGATTGTGTGAAAATTTCGTGATGAAATTCTATGCCTAAAGTGCTTAAATTGAAAGTAGGGACTAAATCGAATAAGTTGCAAAATTTGCATCCCAGAAGTTTTTAGTATGAAATTGTTTTGGAATATTAATTAGGAGGTCTTAAATAGCAATTTGACCAATTTTAAGTTCATGGACAAAATTAGGACATGGAAGGAATTTTTGAAAGTTTAGTAAGGAGGGGCATTTTGGTCATTTAGATATTAAATGAAATAAAATGGGAAAAATAACACAAAATTGATCATCATCCTCCTTAGTTGCTGCCGAATTCTCCCTCTCTCCATAGCTAGGGTTTCTTCAATTTTCAAGCTCCATAGTAAGTGATTCCAAGCCCCGTTTTTAATGTTCTTTACGTTTTTGGAATCCCGGAAGCTCGATTAAGCTTATGCTAGTAATAATTTAACCTAGGGTTCACATTTGGAAAAATACCCATAGGTGAAATTTGTGTATTTTGATGTTTTATGATAGAATATGAGGTTTTAAATTATGTTAAATAACTTGTGCTACTCGGTTTTAAGTGAAAGCGAGTAAAAGCAGCATAATCGGTAAAAATACCTATTGTTCATAACTATATGATAGAGTGAGAATTTGATGTTGTTGTAGAAGAGAAAATGTTCAGCATATCATAAAATATAAGAATAAGGGCTGAAATTAAATTCCGAGCCTAGGGGCAAAATTGTAATTTTGAAAAGTTAGGGGCAAAATGTAATTTTTCCATGATGTGATTTTTGGATTGAAATAAATAGTATGAGTATTAAATGAGCTAAATGTGTTATTATAGATCAAGAAAGACGGAATTGATCTCGAGCAGGGGAAGGAAAAGTTTTGGACTAAATTGCAAAATTTCCACATTTTGCACCAAGGTAAGTTTGTATGTAAATATTACAATAATTTCATGTACATTCTTATATTTTAGCCTATTATATAAACATACTAGCTGATGTTAAAATGTAAATCGACTATTGGAAAAATGGAAATAAATATAGAGAGAGATCCGGTTGAACAATCGGAGAGATCGAATGAAATAGAGGAGCGTAGCTAGGTCACATGTATGATGCTGAGTGCACATCATGTGTACAAGAAAGCTACTGAGACACCCTGTAGTAGCTAGGTCACATGCGTGATACGAGATGTATCCCATGTAGACAAGAGAGCTACGTGAAAGATAAATGTAGCTAGGTGCATGCGTGATTCCAAGTGAAGGACACCATGTAGACAAGAGAGCTACGTGAAAGATAAATGTAGCTGGGTGCATGCGTGATTCCAAGTGACGGACACCATGTAGACAAGAGAGCTACGAGACAAATCGGCTAGGTCGCATGAGTGGTACTAAGTGTTCACCATGTGTACAAGAGAGCCGAACTAAACGAAGTATGATGGTGGGGATGTGTGCTGAAACCATTAAATATCGAGGATTCATCCGAATTGTTCAACGGGATGGTTTTGTGGTGATATTGTTTTGGACCTACACTTATGGTGAATGAAATGTGGTGAAAATGATTTGTGGTATATACAAATATAAGATAAAATGAGGTTAGCATAAAGAATTTGTGAAAGAGTGAAATTATCATTAAAACTGTTTTTAGATGGTAGCAGTGACGTGATTTTGAAAAATCACCAAAAATAGGAGGAATATAATTAGAGGTTGAATGAGATGTGAAATTAAAGTTTAATGAGCCTACTTTCATATAAAAGAAACAGAGAAAGCAAAGGAATTCTATATTTTGAGATATTCACAATTGTATGTGACTCGCTCAGGATGAATACGTGATCCCCTGTTCCAAATTTGAAAAATCATTAAAAATTGTACAAAGAAAATTAAGAAATATAGTTTACATGCCTAAATTCCTTATTGAGACTAGTTTTAAATGAAATAGACATCAGGGTTGTTTGAATTGTGTACTGAGAGATATTCAATTCGTAGTGAACAGAGGTCAGATCAGTCGAGCTGTGTAACAGGGGAAACTTTAACTAATAAACTGTACTAATCGGCTGAACCAAAAATTATAGAAAAAAATTAGCAAAAAGCTTTATGAGTCTAGATTCAGGGAAATTTTACGGATTTGAATTTTAAGTTTTTTAACTCGAGTTATGATTTATTTAGTGAATATGACGCAGTAGAGACAGCTTAATCAAAGTGGAATGAATAGTGAAGTTAAAGTAGATGTACTTGAATTGTTGTGTAAACATGTTAGATTTTTTTTTTATTTAGTATTTACATACTTACTTACTAAGCTATAAGCTTACTTTGTTTCTCTCTTTTGTCTTATAGTGTTCTTCGGCTTGCTCAGGAGTTAAGGATCGTGAAGATCTACCCGCACTATCATACTTTAGGGTATTTGAACTAAACGTTTTGAATTATGGCATGTATAGTAGGCTTAATTAATTTGTTACGTGTCATATTTGTCTAGGTTAAAATATTAGTTCTGATACTCGACCAGATACTTTGTACAAGCCATTAAAGTGGGCTAATATTGTTCAAGACATATGTTATACGATGCACTATCAAATTGGATGACATATTTATATCTCGATTATGTTAAATGGTATGTGTTATGTTCGGTAATACCTTATATCTGTTAAAGCGACAGTAACGGGTAAGGGTGTTACATTTAGTGGTATCGAGCTATGGTTTAGTCGGTTCTCGGACTAATAAAGTGTGTGTAAAAGTCTAGCTATACATGCCATAAAAATATTGTGATAGTGTGGTGACTCGATTATTCTAAAGCGTGTTTTGTTTTAATATAGTAATGGATCTGAAGGGCTGCGGTGATGATCTTTGCTAGTAATGCGCGGCTCCGCACAAGGGACCGCTTTGTGGAAAGTAGACTGAGACATTGAGACAAGGAGATGAGGCTCGGGATGCCTTTCTCCAAATGATGAACAATTGGTATCTTGAATTTATTCGAGCAAATCCAAATGCTCAACCTTCTCCACCCCTCCTATACCTCGGACGATTCTGTAGGCTGCTCAAGGTATAGATTTGGTAAGAATGAACAAGCCTCCGGTTGACAAGATTGAAAACAAGGGGCGAAGAGTTTAGAGCAAAGGTCGATGATGATCCCGAGAAAGCGGAATTACGGCTTGAAAATTCTACCCGTGTATTTGATGAGCTCTCATGTGCACCGAGGAATGCTTAAAGTGTCTTGTATCACTTTTGAGAGATTGACTTACCACCGGTGGAAGACTTTGGTTCAGATGGTGCCAAAAGAAAAAGTTACTTGGGATTTCTTCCGGAAGAATTTAGAAAGAAATACATAAGTCAGCGATTTATTGATCAAAAGCGGAAGGAGTTCCTTGAATTAAAGCGGGGAAAATGTCGTAGCGAGTATGAACGCGAATTTGTAAGACTCAAACAAGTATGCCCGAGAATGTGTGTCCACCGAGGCCATTATGTGTAGAAGATTTGAAGATGGGCTGAATGAGGACATTAAAGTGCTTGTAGGAATTTTGGAGTTGAAAGAATTTGTAGTATTGGTTGATCGAGCTCTTAAAGTCGAAGAATTGAACAAAGAAAGAAGAAAAGTCGCTATTGAGGCCGAGATGTCGAGAAAAAGACAGATAAGCAAGCCATTTCAATCTCAACCAAAGAGGTCCAAAGAGACAAACCCTCGAATGACAGTTTCAATTGGGGATTCACACAGAGATCGTGGTAGAGCATATTCGGGTCTAAAGCTCAAGCTACTTGATGGCAAGTGTGGGTAATGTGTGACCTAGAAAGCCGAGTGTCAAGACAATGTGGCGAGCAACATTATGGTGAGTGTTGGGGACCAAGCGAGCTTGTTTCAAGTCTTGGTTCTCATGAGCATTTTATTAGAGATTGTCCGGAGAAAGTTAAAGAAGAAAGATTTGAGTGCTAGAGATGAATACCACCGCTAGTAGAGGTAGACCACCGAGAAATCTTGGAGGTGGGACTAGTAGTAAAGCGTGATGAAAGATTTAACAAACAAGATCGAAGCTAGAGCACTGCTAGAGCTTATGCTATACGTGCCGAGAAGATGCATCATCTCCGATGTCATTCTTGGTACATTTTCTCTCTATGATACTATTGTTATTGCATTGATTGATCCCGGTCCACTCATTCCTATATTTGCATGAATTTAGTATCCAATAAAAAGTTGCTGTTGAATTTCTTGAGTTTACGATTAAAGTGTCGAACCCTTAGGCCAATATGTGCTAGTTGACAAGGTTTGCAAGAATTGCCCATTAATGATTCAAGGTCACTGTTTTCCGGCCAACTTGATGCTGTTACCATTTGGTGAGTTTGACGTTATCTTGGGAATGGAGTGGTTAACATTGTATGATGCTAAGGTAGATTGTAAACAAAAGAATGTTAAGTTTGAATGGACTGATAAATGTCAACAAAGTTTTGAAAAGTTGAAAGCACGATTGACTGAAGCACCAATTTTAGTACAGCCCGAGTCAAGGAAAGGAGTTCGTAATTTATAGTGATGCATCATTGATGGGCCTTGGATGTGTGTTGATGCAAGAGGGTAAAGTGGTAGCTTATGCTTGAGACAGTTAAAACCGCATGAGAAGAACTATCCTACACATGATTTGGGCGGCATTGTTGTTTTTGCCTTGAAGATTTGGCGACATTATTTGTGCGGTGAAAAATGCGAATTTTTTACTGATCACAAAAGTTTGAAGTACTTGATGAATCAAAAGGATCTGAATCTGCGGCAATGAAGATGGCTTGAATTATTAAAGGATTATGATTTAGTGATTGATTATCATCCGGAAAAGCAAATGTAATTCTTGGCGCCTTGAGCGAAATTTCTTTTTACTTTGAGAGCCATGAACACGGGGTTAGCATTGTCGATGATGGGTCAATCTTAGCGAGATGAGAGCTAAACCGTTATTTCTCCAGTTGATTTGTGATGCTCAAAAGAATGATAGTGAGTTGCGGATCAAGAGAACTCAATGCGAATCGAGTTACGACTCAGATTTTCGAGTTGGACCGGATGATTGTTTGATGTTTCGAGACAGGATATGTGTGCGAAAAGCGATAAATTGATTGAAAATATTACATGAGGCGCACAATGGCTGTTTATCGGTTCATCTGGTAGCACAAAAATGTATAATGATTTAAAGAAGTCAGTATTGGTGGCGGTATGAAAAGGGACATTTGAATTTGTAACCAAGTGTTTGATCATCAACAAGTAAAAGTGAACATCAAGTGCCTTGAGGATTACTTCAACCGGTAATGGTGCTGAGTGGAAATGGGACAAGATTACCATGGATTTTGTAACGGTTTGCCTTTAACTCCTAAAAAGAAGGATCTTTGTTTGGGTAGTGGTTGATAGATTAACAAAGTCAGCCCACTTTATACCGATGACGCACCGATTACTCACTTGATAAATTAGCGAATTATATGTTGCTGAAATTGTGAAGTTGCACGGAGTACCTATGTCTATAATATCGATAGAGATCCAAGATTTACCTCGAGATTTTGGAAAAAGTTACAAGAAGCTTTGGGTACAAAATTGAACTTTAGTACCGCATTTCATCCACAAACAGATGGTCAAACAGAAAGAGTAATCCGGTACTCGAAGATATGCTTAGATGTTTGTGTTTTAGAATTTGGAGGTAGTTGGGAGAAATATCTATCTTTGATTGAGTTTGCCTACAATAACAGCTTATCAATCAAGTATACAAATGGCACCGTCTGAAGCCTTGTATGGTCGTAAGTGTCGAACTCCTTTATATTGGACCGAGCTTAGTGAGAAAGCAGATTCATGGAGTTGATCTAGTTAAAGAAATCGAAGAAAATAAAAGTAATTCGGATTGCTTGAAAGTCGCTTCAGATCGACAAAAGTCATATGCGATTTAAAAAGAAAAGAGATTGAATTTCGGTGGGTGATAAAGTGTTCTTGAAGGTGTCACCATGGAAAAGATTCGAGATTTAGTCGAAAAGGCAAGTTGAGTCCGCATTTTATTGGGCCGTCTGAGATTCTTGAGAGAATTGGACCCGTGGCATATCGGTTGGCCTTACGGAGAGTTAGAAAGAATTCATAACGTGTTTCATGTATCAATGTTGCGACGTTATCGTTCGATCCTTCACATGTGATTTCCCAATGAAATTGAGATTCGATCGGATATGACCTATGAGGAGAAACCAATAAAGATTTTGGCTCGAGAGGTTAAACAGTTAAGAAATAAAAGTATAGCTTTAGTGAAAGTATTGTGGCACAGACATGGGATAGAAGAGGCTACGTGGGAACCTGAGGAAGCTATGAGGAAACAGTACCCAAACCTCTTTACCGGTAAGATTTTCGGGGACGAAAATCTCAAAAGGGGGGGAGAATTGTGACAACCCGAATTAGGGCCTAATCGGAATAGTGGTTTCGTGACCACAAATCTGAGATAGAAATAATTGTTTTATAATTATTTTGGGGTTTATGATATGATTGCATGATTGTGTGAAAATTTCGTGATGAAATTCTATGCCTAAAGTGCTTAAATTGAAAGTAGGGACTAAATCGAATAAGTTGCAAAATTTGCATCCCAGAAGTTTTTAGTATAAATTGTTTTGGAATATTAATTAGGAGGTCTTAAATAGCAATTTGACCAATTTTAAGTTCATGGACAAAATTAGGACATGGAAGGAATTTTTGAAAGTTTAGTAAGGAGGGGCATTTTGGTCATTTGGATATTAAATGAAATAAAATGGGAAAAATAACACAAAATTGATCATCATCCTCCTTAGTTGCTGCCGAATTCTCCCTCTCTCCATAGCTAGGGTTTCTTCAATTTTCAAGCTCCATAGTAAGCGATTCCAAGCCCGTTTTTAATGTTCTTTACGTTTTGGAATCCTAAGCTCGATTAAGCTTATGCTAGTAATAATTTAACCTAGGGTTCACATTTGGAAAAATACCCATAGGTGAAATTTGTGTATTTTGATGTTTTATGATAGAATATGAGGTTTTAAATTATGTTAAATAACTTGTGCTACTCGGTTTTAAGTGAAAACGAGTAAAACGACATAATCGGTAAAAATACCTATTGTTCATAACTATATGATAGAGTGAGAATTTGATGTTGTTGTAGAAGAGAAAAATGTTCAGCATATCATAAAATATAAGAATAAGGGCTGAAATTAAATTCCGAGCCTAGGGGCAAAATTGTAATTTTGAAAAGTTAGGGGCAAAATGTAATTTTTCCATGATGTGATTTTTGGATTGAAATAAATAGTATGAGTATTAAATGAGCTAAATGTGTTATTATAGATCAAGAAAGACGCGAATTGATCTCGAAGCAGGGAAGGAAAAAGTTTTGGACTAAATTGCAAAATTTCCACATTTTGCACCAAGGTAAGTTTGTATGTAAATATTACAATAATTTCATGTACATTCTTATATTTCAGCCTATTATATAAACATACTAGCTGATGTTAAAATGTAAATCGACTATTGGAAAAATGGAAATAAATATAGAGAGAGAGATCGGTTGAACATTGGAGAGATCGAATGAAATAGAGGGCGTAGCTAGGTCACATGTATGATGCTGAGTGCACATCATGTGTACAAGAAAGCTACGAGACACCCTGTAGTAGCTAGGTCACATGCGTGATACGAGATGTATCCCATGTAGACAAGAGAGCTACGTGAAAGATAAATGTAACTAGGTCGCATGCGTGATTCCAAGTGAAGGACACCATGTAGACAAGAGAGCTACGTGAAAGATAAATGTAGCTGGGTCGCATGCGTGATTCCAAGTGACGGACACCATGTAGACAAGAGAGCTACGAGACAAATCGGCTAGGTCGCATGAGTGGTACTAAGTGTTCACCATGTGTACAAGAGAGCCGAACTAAAGCAGTATGATGGTGGGAAATTTGTGTCTTTGAAACCATTAAATATCGAGGATTCATCCGAATTGTTCAACAGGATGGTTTTGTGGTGATATTGTGGTTTGGACCTACACTTATGGTGAATGAAATGTGGTGAAAATGATTTGTGGTATATACAAATATAAGATAAAATGAGGTTAGCATAAAGAATTTGTGAAAGAGTGAAATTATCATTAAAACTGTTTTTAGATGGTAGCAGTGACATGATTTTGAAAAATCACCAAAAATAGGAGGAATATAATTAGAGGTTGAATGAGATGTGAAATTAAAGTTTAATGAGCCTACTTTCATATAAAAGAAACAGAGAAAGCAAAGGAATTCTATATTTTGAGATATTCACAATTGTATGTGACTCGCTCAGGATGAATACGTGATCCCCTGTTCCAACTTTGAAAAATCATTAAAAATTGTACAAAGCAAATTAAGAAATATAGTTTACATGCCTAAATTCCTTATTGAGACTAGTTTTAAATGAAACAGACATCAGGGTTGTTTGAATTGTGTACTGAGAGATATTTAATTCGTAGTGAACAGAGGTCAGATCAGTCGAGCTGTGTAACAGGGGAAACTTTAACTAATAAACTGTACTAATCGGCTGAACCAAAAATTATAGAAACAAATTAGCAAAAATCTTTATGAGTCTAGATTCAGGGAAATTTTACGGATTTGAATTTCGAGTTTTGTAACTCGAGTTATGATTTATTTAGTGAATATGACGCAGCAGAGACAGCTTAATCAAAGTGGAATGAATAGTGAAGTTAAAGTAGATGTACTTGAATTGTTGTGTAAACATGTTAGATTTTTTTTAATTAGTATTTACATACTTACTTACTAAGCTATAAGCTTACTTTGTTTCTCTCTTTTGTCTTATAGTGTTCTTCGGCTTGCTCAGGAGTTAAGGATCGTGAAGATCTACCCGCACTATCATACTTTAGGGTATTTGAACTAAACGTTTTGAATTATGGCATGTATAGTAGGCTTAATTAATTTGTTACGTGTCATATTTGTCTAGGTTAAAATATTAGTTACAGTACTCGACCAGATACTTTGTACAAGCCATTAAAGTGGGCTAATATTGTTCAAGACATATGTTATACGATGCACTATCAAATTGGATGACATATTTATATCTCGATTATGTTAAATGGTATGTGTTATGTTCTGGTAATACCTTATATCCTGTTCCGGCGACGGTAACGGGTAAGGGGTGTTACAGCAATTGTGCGAATTGTGATATCCGGGCTAAGCCCGAAGGCAATTGTGCGAGTTATGATATCCGGGCTAAGCCCGAAGGCAATTGTGCGAGTATAGGACTACCCTCGGTTGTTTTCAAGTACTTTGTGATGTATATATGTACGGCCATGCGAAAATGGTTCGTAAAAGTGGAGTATGGAATTTGACCATTTGTGGTTTGTAATTATATTTGGTTTCATGATGTGATTATGGTTTGGAATGAGAGTGTTGGTCACATGATCAGCCATTGGAATGGCTAAATATGATTATATGTGGACCTATGTATGTCAAAATTATAGTTGGCCCATGGAAACCACAAAATAGGTAAAGTTTACCTTGAAAACAGATGCTGGCAGCAGCAGTGGTGTGTAATTGAAAAATCACCAAAATTCGTAGGAATGGTATTAAATAGCAAATAAAATATGTAATCGAACCTTGATGAATCTACTTTCATATGAAAGTAACGAAACGATCATATGAACAGTATACTAAGAGATATTAAAGTTCTCGTGAGACAGGGCCAGAACGGTTTCTGGATCCCCTGTCTCGACTTTGAAAATTTACCATAAATTATCTAGAAATAATTAGAAGTCATTCCTTATATGTGAAGATTCCCCTTTGAGTCTAGTTTCATTAGAAACAAACGACATGAGCATTGAAGCTCTGTACGAGAAGATATCCAGGTCGTAATGCCCAAAGGTCAGTGTAGTCGATCCCTGTAACATGGGTGACTTTAACTAATAAACTGTACCAATTGGCCTGACCAAAAATTCTAGAAATAAATCCACGGATGGATATATGAGTCTAAATTCAGGGAAAATTTACAGAATCAATTTCTGAGTTGTGTAACTCGAGATATGTTTTTTTTAAGGCGACAGTGATGCAGTTTTCCAGCTTGTCTGAGAATGTCAAATTGGTCGGCGCTATAAGTGGTTTTGGCTCGTTAACCCCTCGTGTCCGACACCGGCGACGGTCTCGGGTTCGGGGTGTTACAAAAGATATGGTGTATCTAGGGATACTTTGCGTGCAAGTAACACCTTTCCTAAGTCAAGTAGGGTATCTTTAGATTCCAAGACACTTAGGTCTATAAATATGACCCTTAATTCATAATAATTCTCTCATTGAATATTCTAGCATCAAGTCTCTATGTCTGTGTAGCACCCCAAACTCGGCCCAGACGTTATGGCAGAATCCGACATGCCACATTGAAGTTAAAAACCCATGTTCCATTTTTAGTGTTGTAAAAGTCGATGTTTGTTAAGCTAACCAAGTGAATGAAAGCTGGGCACCAGGTAGGTATCCGTAATAGAGGAGGTGAGCCATAAAGGCTGCTTAAGTACCAAGCTCTTCGATTGGATCCAATCCTAGATATACCCACATCCATTGCCACACTTGGTTATATCGGATTGAAACTTCTTTGAGTGGTTATCTTTGATAAATCCAATATTCGTGATGTCATGTTATTTTAAAAACAAGTATCGTTTTGAAATCGCGCCCTGAGTCTAGCCCATTTGAATTATTATCCACCAGAATAAAGTTATTAAAAATAATATAATCCCAGAAAAATCAAAGAAGAAAATAAAGTTAAAATGGCCTTATTACAACCCAAAAATTAAATAGTAAATAAAAATAACTTAAGGAAACTAGTCTCTTTTCAAACCCAAAAGCGTTCACCATGGCCACTCTGAATCCTCTCCGGCTCCAAGACACCCACATCAAGGCCCACCTGCAAGGTTAAAGAAGGGGTGAGTTTGGAAACTCAATGTGTAAGGAAAACCCATTCAAAGCCCAGGTCAGCTCAAGCCCATTGGGCCTAAGCCCATTCAGATAACAGTGATATTGGGCTAGAGCCCTTTTCAGATTACATTAAACTGGGCCTTAGCCCCTTATTTAGATAACAGTATGGCCCATAGGCCCATTTCAAAATACATGCAACATCAATAAACATATGCAAGCCCATTTGGGGAGTCTACTCAACCCACCAACCGCTACACTCCACCCGTACCAGCCCTACACTCCATGTGGGGAATAGCTCAACCCACCCAGCCCTACACTCCACAGTTGCAACCTTGCTGCTCAGTTAACAGTAAATTGAGGCAAAGCCTCCAGTACGTGGACAGACCACTTTCAGTACTTTCTCCATCAACATCCCAGTCCCATGCATCAAATAATAACAACATGGTATGTAGTAAATAACAACAGTCAGACATGCATTTAGGTCAATTTAACCCTAGGGGTATTTCGGTAATTTATCTCCTAGAGGTAAAACTGTAAATTTTCCAGTTTTAAAGGTATTTCAGTAATTTATCTATTCTAGGGTTTTTCATGCATACTTCTACCTTTCATGTACTAACAGAATCCCTTACCGAGGGTGCTTACCGAATTGGGCCCGTTGGCCCTTTATTCCAATTTTGGCCCAATAAGCCCAAAAATATCGAGGACACAGGAATCATGCACTTTGCAGTCCAAACATTGCATCTACCAAAAACATTAATCGATTTACCTCACGAGCATTCACACATTCGCAAATCTACAAAATACCGGTTTTCGACATTTTGGCTTTTCGGCTTTTGCCGATCTAGACTAAGAAAGGGTGTTAGTTACACACCTATTTTATGACGATTCGTTGACGAGATCCATGCTTGAACTACCTATAATTATATTACTACCACGTCAATCTACTACCAAAACGAACTACATAACAACTCCTTACCTTATTCGGCCATAACACCTTAGGCACTAGCAATCCTACCTTTGCCGAAGTTTGCGACTAGACTTAGATCCCGTTGCTCCACTTGTCCAAGCCCTTGATCAGCAGCCTCTAGATCATATTATTATCAAGACAAAACAATTATCACAACCCCTTAGGGCTACAAGTCCAAGTCGACAGCCTCCCTAACCTTTAGGGGTTTCAGTTTTTCTAAAATACGAAATAAAGACTAGATTGAAAAGACTTACCACGGTTCCTTCGATCAATGATCCCAATTAATTTCTACTCAATCCTGATGCTGATCTAAGCCCTGAAATGATAACAAAAGTCGAGCCTTCAGTGATCTCACTATTCGGCCAAGTCCCTAAGAGAGTGGGGTTTTCAGGTTTTGTTGAAGTTATGTAAAGAAAGATGAAATAGGATGGTTTTGCTATGGTCTTGTCGACAGAACCTTGAGGTTTAGATAACTAGAGAATCGGTCAAGAATGATGGAAAAGATAATAAAATTGGCTAGGAGAAATCGGCACAGAAGAAAATATGGGTTTCGGGATTTCGGCTTTTTATGGCAATGGCTATGAAGGTTTTAGAAACGTTTGAAGCAAAAGATGGAGATGTACAGGTGGTTAGAGAGATTTGGCTATGGAGGAAAAGAAGAAAAAAAGAAAAAGTTGAAGAGAAGAAGAGAAAAGAAAGAAGAGGAGAATGGTCAGCAAACGGCACAACTTTCCCCCTAATGCCGAATTTATACTAGCACTTAACCTAGCCGAATTTTGCCCCCCTAAAGAAACCCTTGGCCGACCGACTCTTGCTCCTCAAGAGTCCACTATTCGGCCATCCCTACTCTCCCCAATCAGCTTCTAAATCCTCTCCCTTATCCCCTCCTTACTCAATCCCTTGAGCAATTTAAACTCCTCTTGACAGTCTTTCACGTAGGTTCCATTACTTACCTTTTCTGCACATAAAAATTAATATCACTAGTTTGCTTACCTTGCGACTGAACCTTAGCTCTCCTTGGTCATCACACGCCACCTCTCAAGCCCCCAAGTGATGCCACAAGCCAACTTACCACGGGCTTCCTTGTGTTTTATTTTACCCAATTAATACCTTAAAGCCTAGCTAATCATAACCCCTTTTTCTATAGAATTAAAATTAACTAAAATTACCGGATTTTAACTTAAACTTGGGCCTTCTAGAGACCCACTAACCTGATTAAATCTATGCCAAGCAGACAGAACACAAAAATTTAAAATTTGCCAACACTTACAGAATTCCCGAAAATTGGGGCGTTACAGTCTGAACCAAGTTGTAGCAATCAAGGTAAGCCTATGTCCTATTAGGTTAACATCCAAAAAGCTAGGTTTGCTAGCATGTGTGAATTCTGTATGTATGATCTGTTTAAGTAATTTGTATGTTTGATTATATTGCGAACCAGCTGGACTACCCACTAGCAAGTATAAAGGAAAAGCCAAGCTTGTTTAGTTTCTCAGTTTTTCGATGAGTGATCTAGGATTCGTCATAAGTATGTTCACTAATATGTTTTCAAATTGTGAGTAGTTAAGAAATTGTTTTATGTATGCTATCTACTATGATCTTCATGATTTTTTTTTTCAAATATATGTTTTCTGCAAAGCCCTATTTTAACTTCGATACTCTATTTTCAAGGTTAAGTTTTCAAGTTGTGTTTTAAATATATGTTTTATGAAAGCTCCTAAGCGAGCTTATGGTTTTACTTTTTTTTTAAATGTTTTATAAACTGAGTTTTTACAAGCTTTTTGTGCAAGCTATTTACAAGTTTTTTCAAGTAAGCTCCCTATGCGAGCATTCTATGATAAGTCTTTGTGGGTGCTTCTTTGCGAGCCATGTGGGATATATTAGTATAGCAAAGAATTATGAGTACTAACCTCTTTTTTTTTGTATTTTTGGAGTTCATGCCCTAGGACATGTGGAGAGTTAAGGGAATGTCAAGCTATGCTCCATTTATTGAGACATGGTGGTTTACAAGAGAGTGTATTGTCTTATATTTCACTTATGTGACATGTTATAAGGACTCTTTAAGTCATTCTGAGGCATTATAAGGAGATCCGCATATCCAACGAGACTAAGATAACTGTGGGCCTAAATGTATCCTCAGCCTTTTGATAAATGTGTTAAGTGCGAGAACTTATTTTATGTTTCTCTGCCATTCTAATAAGATAAGTATGTGAGCATGATTTCATGTTGTATAAGGTATGATTTTCAAGAAAGTACAAAGTAAGTTTTTAAGTAAGATTTTTAGTAAAACATGAAAAACTATTTTTCAACCTCATATTTCCTAATAGGATTTGCGAATTGGGTCTCACAACTACACTCACAATGTAATAGTCTAATTTTCAATGGTGTCGGAAATAGTGATTCGAGATCACTAAATCCGACGAGTGAGTTGAAAATTTAATAAATTAATACCTATAAGACAAGAGTGATTATAGAAGTATTTTTTTACTAAATTTTGTGATTTAAAAGAATTAATTAGGTAAATTGGGTTAAAAACGAGGTATTGAGACCTGAGATTCATAAACCGAGCCATAAATATTTTTATAAATACTTATGGAGTGTTATTATGTTAGTATTAAATTTTTGTTAGAAAATTTTAACGTTTGGCTAGTCAATTAATTAAAAAAGAAGGGATTTAAAAGGCATTAGACCTAAATTATATGGGCTGGACGGTTTGGGCAAGAAAATCAGCAAAAAGACAAGAAGAAACAAGGGCAAAATTGGAAATTTTGCAAATTAAACAAGGGCAAGAGATATCATCATTTTTCTTCAGCAAAAATGTCATGAGGGGTCTGTAAGTTGCTGGTTTTTTCATATTTTGACAAATGTGAGTTCAATTTTTACTTTTTCTTAGTAATTTTTATGTTTTTGTGACTTTTACAATTATGTCCAGCTATCTAATTCATTAGTTTTTTATTTTCTGGGTGACTTTAAAAGTTACCATGAATAAGTGTTGTATGATTATGGTGAATTATTATGGAATTAAAGTTCTTATTTTTTTATGTGATGATTTTATTAAGTAATTTTGATAAAAATTGATTTTAGGACCTAATTGTGAAAAAGTTGTGAATTAAGGTTTGGTGCTGAAATTCTGATTTTCAAAGGTTTTGTAGTAGCTTAGAATGAATAAATAAAGTGTTAATTGAGAAAAATTAGCTCAATTGATAGGTAAATTGAGTTGGGACTAAATCGTAAAAACTATAAAATTTGAGGTAAAAGTGTAATTTTGGGAATTAAAGGGTGTAAACTGTGAAGTAGAGTAAAATTGAAATTAATGCTAATAAATGAATGATTTTATAATTATAGATCAAGAACCCGAAGTGGATCGTGGAAAGGAGAAAATAGCCGATTAGTCCTTGAACTTGTATGACTTTTGCGAATTTGCCTAGGTAAGTTCATATGGCTAAATTTAATATTTTGATATGAAAATTTCATGAATGATATAGTATATTATTGCATATAAATGTCATTAAAATGTGATAGGTGTAAAATGATATTTGAATAAAAGTACAAATTAAGTGGAACAACGGATTTGAGTACTTTCGTTCAGTGGCTAAGACGAATTGATGGAAAAGACCATGGTTGGACCATGGCAACATTTGATATGTGATTTCCGTATAAGACCATAGCTGGGCTATGGCATCGGAGAGATGTGATTATGTACTTCTGTATAATACCATATTTGGGATATGGCATCGGTGTCATATGTGCTACTGTATAAGACCATATCTGGGATATGGTATCAGTGTGGTATGTGATCCATGTAAGACCATGGCTGGACTATGGCTTCGATGTGAAATATGTAACACCCCGAACCCGAGACCATCGCCGGTGTCGGACACGAGGGGTTAACAAGCCAAGTTCACTTGTTTTGCCCATCCATTTGACATTTCCAGTCAGGCTGGAAAACTGCATCACTGTCGCCTTAAAAATCATATATCGAGTTTCAAAACTCGGAAACTGGTTTCGTAAATTTTCTCTGAATTTAGACTCATATATCCATCCATGGATTTATTTCTAGAATTTTTGGTTGGGCCAATTGGTACAGTTTATTAGTTAAAGTCACCCATGTTACAGGGATCGACTGCTCTGACCTTCGCGCGGTATAACTTGAATATCTCTCTGTACAGGGCTTTAATGCTGGTGCCGTTTGTTTCTAATGAAACTAGACTGAAAATGGAATCTGTACATATAATGTATGTCTCATAATTCTTTTTGGATAATTTATAGTAGATTTTTAAAGTTGCGACAGGGAACCCAGAAACCGTTCTGGCCCTGTCTCACAATAGCTTTAATATCTCTTAACATGTAACTCCTATGACCATTTCGTTTCTTCCATATGAAAATAGACTCATCAAGGTTCATTTACATAGCTTATTCACTATTTAATTCCATTCCTACGAATTTTGGTGATTTTTCACATTCACGTCACTGCAGCTGGCAGCATCTGTTTTAAGGTAGGTCTTACCTATTTGGTAGTCTCCATGAACCAACTAGTCTTGCCATACATAGGTTCATATATGATCATTTTAACCATGCCAATGGCTGATCATATGACCAACATTCCCATTTCCAAGCCATAGCCACATCATGACACCAAATATATACATACAAACCACAATTAGTCTAAGTCGATACTTCACTTTTACGAGCCATTTTCGCATGGCCGTACATATATACATCACAGCATATTCAACCAACAAGGGTAGTCCTATACATGCCATTTCAAAGTTCAACCAAAATTTATACCAAAATAGAGGCGTGGATAGTGTGGATGACTTCGACTTTATTGATCCCGAATCCGATTGCTATCGGCGAAATCTATAAAACAGAGAGCCAAAGTAACGGGTAAGCATTTTTTATGCTTAGTAAGTCTCAAGGAATATAATCAACTCTAATTACAGCAATACATTCACATAGCCAAATGCATCATTTCATTAATACACATTCTTACTTCACACTTCATCATTATATACTTCCACAAAGTATCAATCAATTCAATAACTGAAATTCATTAGTCGATTGAGCGAATGTTGCTCAAACATGTCGACTTTCCAATGCACATATAACGTACCTTATCCTTTGGGCTTTTCGAGTGTACTAATTGAATTCATTACAGCAACCAACACTCACCTCCAGCCCAAGATTCTTCGAATATAACCGGATATAATCACGTGCACAAATGCCTTGGTCTTAGCCGGATAGAATAACTTCATACGAATGCCTTGGTCTTAGCCCGGATATAGCCACTAGCACAATTGCCTTGGTCTTAACCGGATATAATTTCCAGCATAATTGTCTTTGGGGCTTAGCCGGATATCATTCAATTTCTCATGTACACATACATCAATAATCATTGGACATACATATTTCATTTTCGTTACTAAGGCTCAAACGCACATATATTCACAAGCATATTCGCCTTCGGGACTTAGCCCGGGTATCATTCAATTTCTCATACACACATAAATCAATAATCATACACATCCATACTTCATCTCACATAATTCAAGTAAGGTCACTTCTTGAGGACTTACCTCGGATGTTGTCGAACGGCTTTTTCGGCTATTCGATCACCTTTTCCTTCCCCTTGTCCAATTGTGGCCCTCTTAGCTCTTGAGCTAATTCAAACAAATTCAATTTATTAAAACCTCATTGTGCTTGCTTATGGCCAAATATGACAAGGAGTTTAAATGGTCATATGGCCACTCTTTAGCTTGAATACACAATGGTCATGCACATTTTATACTACATCAAGCAATTCAATACAATTTATTTGAGCATCAAGGAAAAGCTAAGGCCTTCAATAGGCTACCCAAGGCCGAATATTCATGTACATGTTGAGGCCAATTTTGCACTTAATACCTCACAAAAACAGCATGCATTTTACTAGTTAATGCTTTGCACATTGTGGCCCAAAACTTATAATATAGCATCAAGCACTTATATGTGTGCTTGGCCGAATTGTGCTTGCAATTTCACAAGCATTCTTCCACATCTTCTTCTTTAAACCAATATATTCATCACTTACTTCATAGCCAAAACATCATGTGCAAACATATATATACAATATGAGCATGGCCGAATTTCAAGGTGTCCATAGCCATCCAAAAATACAAATTTTAACTAACATGCAAGAAGCATGAACCATGCTCGAAGCATGAACCATGCTCATGAATGCATCATGGCCGAATATGACAATCATGCTCCATTCAACTTCAATCATGGTTAAACACAAAAAGAAAACTCAAAATCTTACTCAAGAGTAGACAATCCATCATTGCATGCATCATCATCAAGCTTCACACTTAGCATGCAATGGCTTTGTCACCATAACAACTTTGGCCAAATACCATTTCCATGGCATAACAAGGATTTGAGCCATGGCTAACATGCACATCAAATTAGCAACCAAACCATGCATGAAACTCCCAACACAACCTCATACATACCTTAATCTTGATGCAAACTTAGCCAAATCTCCTTCTAGGTCTCTTCCAACCCAAGCATGAAGCAAAAATCCTCCCCCTTTTCCCTTAGTATTTTCGGCCAAGAAGATGAGAAAGGATGAACAAATTTTTCTTTTCTTTCTTTAGGACATTCGGCCAAAGTGTTTAGAATGGATGAACAATTTTTTTTTCTTTAATGCTAGTCTTTATTTTATGACTTCCTACATACACCACTAGCAAAACATGTTGGAAACATGTTCCCTTGCCCATAACCTTGTCATGGCCGGCCACTCCTCCTTAGGAAGGGGATTATTTGACATGCAACTCCACCTTTTTGTTAACATGTACTAACAAGCCATTTAAAATTAGCCTATCATATTTCACCATGTTTCACTTTGATCCCTATTTAATACTTTCTCATACAAATGGGTAAAATTAGAGAATGAATGTAACACCCCTTACCCGTATCCGAGGAGGGTTAAGGTACGAGGCGTTACCAGACAAACATACAAACATTAAACTAAAATACGAGCCATAAAATTTTATTCATATTTCAAAGCGTTCATTCTCTTACACATAGTCCCTTATTTGAGTCTACGGACCCCAAAACATACTTTAGAAAGGGTTTGGGACTAAACCGAGAACTTACGAAAATCTTGGAAATTTCATGCTTTAAGGCTCCACACACCCGTGTCCCAAAGTCGTGTTCCATACACGGTTGAGACACATGGTCGTGTCTCTGCCTGTGTGGAATATACATAGGCTATTTTCCAAACTTTGGTCAACCTTGATCTCTTACACACTTATACAAAATCAAAAGCATATAACATGGTATTCATTTAATGATTAAACATCCTCAATTAAACCACAAACATAGCATTTGTATGTCATCATACATGTGTCTCTCATACTCATTTTACCTTGTTTATTATAGTACCACTTATACATTTATACCAAGATTATCATCTTACCAAATATCTTCAGCTTAATCATCAAGCATTCATATTTAAAGCTAGATCATATCTTTATAAAATACCACGACTCAGATGCGCAAAATAGCATGTTTGTCTGAAACATTTCAATTCAATTCCATACCCAACAAGCATTACATTGAGACTAGTCATATATATATATATATATATATACACATGTCATGATACATAACATTCTCTTTTTGTTTTCTTATAAACACATATCATTTATTTCATTATATCAATATTTCATATACCATAGTTTCCATGTATTCCACATATATTTATTTTCCTCCTCCTCCTCTCCATTCCACATCCTTAATGTATATAGCATTCTTGTAAGTACGATTTCACAATTTACTAATAAATGTTCACATCAAACTGTCTACACGAGTCATAGTCATTTAATTATTTATAATTCGAGATACAGAGCTCCAAATTAAGATCCGTAAATTTCCCCTGAAACTAGACTCACATATCGTTCCACCATAAAATTTTCATAATTTTTGGTTTATCCAATTAGTACAGTTTATTCATTAAAATTTCCCCTGTTTCACTTTCTGACAGTTCTGACCTCTCTTCACTAAAAAATAATTATCTCATAGTACAGAACTCGGATAATGTTCTTGTTGATTTATCTTGAAAATAGACTCATTATGGATTTTAAAAATATAATTTTGAGCCTCTAATTATTTTTCTCCAAATTTTGTGATTTTCCAAAGTCAGAACAGGGGATCACGTAATCATTCTGAATCAGTCTCACGAAAACATAAATATCTCAAAATATAGAACTCCTTTTATTTCTATGTTTCTTTTATATGAAAATAGACTCATTAAGCTTTAATTTGATATCTCATTCAGTCTCTGATTCAATTTATAATATTTTTGGTGATTTTTCAAAATCACGTCACTGCTACTGTCCAAAACAGTTTTATTGCTAATTCACTCTTTCACACTTTCTTTGTATTAACCTCATTTTAACATTTATATCACAAATCATTTTCACCACATTTCATACATCACAAGTATAGGCCCATGATCACAAGATCACCATAAAATCATCCTCATGTATAACTTACTTGTTTATAACCTTACCACATCCTGGTCACTTGATGAACACATCACCTTACCACATCTCGGTCACTTAATGAACACATCATTCACATAACCAAGTTCCTGCACATATTCATCACAAAACTCACAAAGCAATACTTAGAGAGTCTCCCGTTGAACACTTCGGATCAATCCTCGATACTTGGTGGTTTTAGCACATAGCTCCACCCATCATATAGTTCGGCTCTCTTGTACACATGGTGAACACTTAGTACCACCCATGTGACCTAGCCAGTTTATCTCGTAGCTCTCTTGTCTACATGATGTCCTTCACTTGGAACCACGCATGTGACCTAGCTACATATATCCCGTAGCTCTCTTGTCTACATGGTGTACACATAGTATCACCCATGCGACCTAACTACATCATAATGTCTTGTAGCTCTCTTGTACACATGATGTGCACTCAGCACTATACATGTGACCTAGCTACATACCATCTGTATCATCCAATCTTTTCGAAGGTTCAATCGGGATTTCTCTCTCTTTTCCAACAATTTCACCAATCAAGTAATTATCCACAAACATATTTCCAATATTTTTATAAAATATCATAATACAAGTAATAGTAATGTATTACTTACATATAAACTTACATCTCATTTAATATCAACGCAATAACATTAAATTACACATTGTCTTATTAAAAATCATATGAACTTACAATTTCCCATAATATCCATAATCATAGAAATCACATTTATGTATGATAATTCAATGCACTTCATGTACCATAGACATATTTTAAATCAATTCATAAACTTGGCACCATAATCATTTAATTTAACATAATTCAATTAATTCACTAAATTTAACTTTCAAATATAAATTACAAACATTATTGTTGTATTATTATCATACCAACTTACATACTTTCAACACCTCGGAGATCATAGTAAATATATCAATTTTACATTGAAACATGCATAAATTAATACTTATTATACATATGAACTTACATTGATATTAAAACGGCCATTTTACCAACTTTCTTAATTTTCGATTTTCTCTCATTCTAGGTTCAAATCTCGTTTTCCGGGATCTAAATCATCATATTTTACTTATTTAATTAATGTACTATTCAAAACAGTCCTTAACTCAAACTTTGGAAAAATTACAATTTTACCCCTAAACTTTTGCATATTTACACTTTTGCCCCTAGGCTCGGGAATTAAACTTCATCCCTTATTCTTATGTTTTATGACATGATGATCACTTTTCCCTTCTATGGCAACATCAAATTCTCACTCTAACATATATTTATGACTATTAGGTATTTTTACCGATTAAGCCATTTTGCTCGTTTTCACTTAAAACCGAGTTGCACAAGTTCGTAACATAATTTAAAACCTCATATTGTATCATAAAACACCAGAATACACAAATTTTACCTATGGGTATTTTTCCAAATATGAACCCTAGGTTGAATTATTGCTAGCATAAGCTAAATCAAGTTCTGGGACTCCAAAAACGTAAAGAACTTGAAAAGCGGGGTTAGAACGGACTTACAATTGAGCTTGGGAAGCTTGAAAACCCTATCCATGGAGTCTCCTTGGTATACACGTCCATGATGAAGAAGATGAGCAAAATTGGCTTTTAATTTTGTATTTTAATTCATTTTACCCTAAATGACCAAAATACCCTTACTACTAAACTTTCCAAAATTCCATCCATGTCCAATTTTGTCCATAACTTAGAAATTGGTCAAATTTCTATTTAAGACCTCCTAATTAATATTTCAAATCAATTTCATATTAGAAACTTCTAGAATGCAAGTTTTGCAACTTATTCAATTTAGTCCCTAACTTCGAATTAAGCACTTTATGTATAGAATTTATTCACGAAATTTTCACACAATCATGCAATCATATCATATACCTCAAAATAATCATAAAATAATTATTTATATCTCAAATTTTGTGGTCCCGAAACCTCTGTTCCAACTAGACCCAATTTTGGGCTATTACAATGAAATTTCCACATATGCATGCACACACATAGTAAGCATAGAATATAACAATTAATTATTTTTATGACTCGGTTTAGTGGTCCCGAAACCACATTCCGGCTAGGGTCTATTTTGGGCTGTCGCAACTCTCCCCCACTTAAGAAATTTTCGTCCCCGAAAATCTTACCGGTAAATAGGTTTGGATATCGCTCTTTCATAGAGTTCTCGGTCTCCCAAGTAGCTTCTTCTATCCCGTGCTTGAGCCATAACACTTTCACTAACGGAACCCGCTTGTTTCGCAACTTTTTCACTTCTCGTGATAGGATACGAATCGGTTCTTCCTCATAACTCATATTAGCTTGAATTTCAATTTCTGATGGACTAATCACGTGCGATGGATCGGATCTATAGCGTCGAAGCATCGAAACGTGAAAGACATCGTGAACCTTTTTGAGTTTAGGGGGCAAAATCAAGCGATATGCCATTGGACCGACTCGCTCTGATATCTCATATGGCCCAATGAACCTCGGGCTCAACTTGCCCTTACGGCCGAACCTGAGTATCTTTTTCCAAGGCGATACCTTGAGAAACACTTTATCACCCACCTGATACTCGATATCCTTACGCTTCAGATCCGCGTACGACTTCTGACGATCGGAGGCTATCTTCAGACTTTCACGGATTACTTTCACTTTCTGTTCAGCATCCCTAATCAAATCCACCCCGAAAATCTTGCTTTCACCGAGCTCAGTCCAAAACAATGGTGTACGGCATTTACGACCGTACAAGGCCTCGTAGGGTGCCATCTTAATACTTGATTGAAAGCTGTTGTTGTAAGCAAATTCAATCAACGGCAAATACCGTTCCCATGAACCACTAAACTCGAGGACGCAACATCTTAACATATCCTCAAGTATCTGAATTATCCGCTCGGATTGACCATCGGTTTGGGGGTGAAAGGCGGTGCTGAAATGCAACTTGGTACCCAAAGCTTCTTGCAACTTTTTCCAAAATCGCGAGGTAAATCTCGGATCTCTATCCGACACGATGGAAATAGGCACCCCGTGTAATCTCACAATCTGAGAAACGTACAATTCCGCTAATTTGTCCATTGAAAAATCCGTACGTACGGGGACAAAGTAGGCCGACTTAGTCAATCGATCTACCACGACCCAAACCGCATCCTTCTTACTTGCTGACAATGGCAGTCCGGATACAAAGTCAAATTGTCAGAAATCACCACACTATCGATTCATCATTTAATGGCATGTATAGCTAGACCCCAAACACATCACGGTAGTCCTAGAATCAACTAAACCGTGGCTCTGATACCAATAAAATTGTAACACCCCGAACCCGAGACCATCGCCGGTGTCGGACACGAGGGGTTAACAAGCCAAGTTCACTTGTTTTGCCCATCCATTTGACATTTCCAGTCAGGCTGGAAAACTGCGTCACTGTCGCCTTAAAAATCATATCTCGAGTTTCAAAACTCGGAAACTGGTTTCGTAAATTTTCCCTGAATTTAGACTCATATATCCATCCATGGATTTATTTCTAGAATTTTTGGTTGGGCCAATTGGTACAGTTTATTAGTTAAAGTCACCCATGTTACAGGGATCGACTGCTCTGACCTTCGCGCGGTATAACTTGAATATCTCTCTGTACAGGGCTTTAATGCTGGTGCCGTTTGTTTCTAATGAAACTAGGCTCAAAATGGAATCTGTACATATAAGGTATGTCTCCTAATTCTTTTTGGATAATTTATAGAAGATTTTTAAAGTTGCTACAGGGAACCCAGAAACCGTTCTAGCCCTGTCTCACAATAGCTTTAATATCTCTTAACATGTAACTCCTATGACCATTTCGTTTCTTCCATATGAAAATAGACTCATTAAGGTTCATTTACATAGCTTATTCACTATTTAATTCCATTCGTACGAATTTTGGTGATTTTTCACATTCACGTCACTGCAGCTGGCAGCATCTGTTTTTAAGGTAGGTCTTACCTATTTGGTAGTCTCCATGAACCAACTAGTCTTGCCATACATAGGTTCATATATGATCATTTTAACCATGCCAATGGCTGATCATATGACCAACATTCCCATTTCCAAGCCATAGCCACATCATGACACCAAATATATACATACAAACCACAATTAGTCTAAGTCGATACTTCACTTTTACGAGCCATTTTCGCATGGCCGTACATATATACATTGTGACAACCCGAATTAGGGCCTAATCGGAATAGTGGTTTCGTGACCATAAATCCGAGATAGAAATAATTGTTTTTAATTATTTTGGGGTTTATGATATGATTGCATGATTGTGTGAAAATTTCGTGATGAAATTCTATGCCTAAAGTGCTTAAATTGAAAATAGGGACTAAATCGAATAAGTTGCAAAATTTACATCCCGGAAGTTTTTAGTATGAAATTGTTTTGGAATATTAATTAGGAGGTCGTAAATAGAAATTTGACCAATTTTAAATTCATGGACAAAATTAGGACATGGAAGGAATTTTTGAAAGTTTAGTAAGGAGGGGCATTTTGGTCATTTGGATATTAAATTAAATAAAATGGGAAAAATAACACAAAATTGATCATCATCCTCCTTAGTTGCTGCCGAATTCTCCTCTCTCCATAGCTAGGGTTTCTTCAATTTTCAAGCTCCATAGTAAGTGATTCCAAGCCCGCTTTTAATGTTCTTTACGTTTTGGAATCCCTAAGCTCGATTAAGCTTATGCTAGTAATAATTTAACCTAGGGTTCACATTTGGAAAAATACCCATAGGTGAAATTTGTGTATTTTGATGTTTTATGATAGAATATGAGGTTTTAAATTATGTTAAATAACTTGTGCTACTCGGTTTTAAGTGAAAACGAGTAAAACAAAGATAATCGGTAAAAATACCTATTGTTCATAACTATATGATAGAGTGAGAATTTGATGTTGTTGTAGAAGAGAAAATGTTCAGCATATCATAAAACATAAGAATAAGGGCTGAAATTAAATTCCGAGCCTAGGGGCAAAAATGTAATTTTGTAAAAGTTAGGGGGCCAAAATGTAATTTTTCCATAATGTGATTTTTGGATTGAAATAAATAGTATGAGTATTAAATGAGCTAAATGTGTTATTATAGATCAAGAAAGACGCGGAATTGATCTCGAACGTGGGAAGGAAAAAGTTTTGGACTAAATTGCAAAATTTCCATATTTTGCACCAAGGTAAGTTTGTATGTAAATATTACAATAATTTCATGTACATTCTTATATTTCAGCCTATTATATAAACATACTAGCTGATGTTAAATTATAAATCGACTATTGGAAGAATGGAAATAAATATAGAGAGAGATCCTGTTGAACATTCTGAGAGATCGAATGAAATAGAGGAGCGTAGCTAGGTCACATGTATGATGCTGAGTGCACATCATGTGTACAAGAAAGCTACGAGACACCCTGTAGTAGCTAGGTCACATGTGTGATACGAGATGTATCCCATGTAGACAAGAGAGCTACGTGAAAGATAAATGTAGCTAGGTCGCATGCGTGATTCCAAGTGAAGGACACCATGTAGACAAGAGAGCTACGTGAAAGATAAATGTAGCTAGGTCGCATGTGTGATTCCAAGTGAAGGACACCATGTAGACAAGAGAGCTACGAGACAAATCGGTTGGGTCGCATGAGTGGTACTAAGTGTTCACCATGTGTACAAGAGAGCCGAACTAAACGAAGTATGATGGTGGGGCTGTGTGCTGAAACCATTAAATATCGAGGATTGATCCGAATTGTTCAACGGGATGGTTTTGTGGTGATATTGTGGTTTGGACCTACACTTATGGTGAATGAAATGTGGTGAAAATGATTTATGGTATATACATATATAAGATAAAATGAGGTTAGCATAAAGAATGTGTGAAAGAGTGAAACTAGCATTAAAACTGTTTTTAAATGGTATCAGTGACGTGATTTTGAAAAATCACCAAAAATAGGAGGAATATAATTAGAGGTTGAATGAGATGTAAAATTAAAGCTTAATGAGTCTACTTTCATATAAAAGAAACAGAGCAAGCAAAGGAATTCTATATTTTGAGATATTTACAATTGTATGTGACTTGCTCAGGATGAATACGTGATCCCCTGTTCCAAATTTGAAAAATCATTAAAAATTGTACAAAGAAAATTAAGAAATATAGTTTACATGCCTAAATTCCTTATTGAGACTAGTTTTAAATGAAACAGACTTCAGGGTTGTTTGAATTGTGTACTGAGAGATATTCAATTCGTAGTGAACAGAGGTCAGATCAGTCGAGCTGTGTAACAGGGGAAACTTTAACTAATAAACTGTACTAATCGGCTGAACCAAAATTATAGAAAAAATTAGCAAAAAGCTTTATGCGTCTAGATTCAGGGAAATTTTACGGATTTGAATTTCGAGTTTTGTAACTCGAGTTATGATTTATTTAGTGAATATGACGCAGAGAGACAGCTTAATCAAAGTGGAATGAATAGTGAAGTTAAAGTAGATATACTTGAATTGTTGTGTAAACATGTTAGATTCTTTAATTAGTATTTACATACTTACTTACTAAGCTATAAGCTTACTTTGTTTCTCTCTTTTGTCTTATAGTGTCCTTCGCTTGTTCAGAGTTAAGGATCGTGAAGATCTACCCGCACTATCATACTTTAGGGTATTTGAACTAAACGCTTTGAATTATGGCATGTATAGTAGGCTTAATTATTTTGTTACGTGTCATATTTGTCTAGGTTTAAAATATTAGTTACAAGATTTTCGACCAGCTACTTTGTACAAGCCATTAAAGTTGGCTAATATTGTTCAAGACATATGTTATACGATGCACTATCAAATTGGATGACATATTTATATCTCGATTATGTTTAATGGTATGTGTTATGTTCGGTAATACCTTATATCCTGCTCCTATGTGATTGTAACGGGTAAGGGTGTTACATTTAGTGGTATCGAGCTATGGTTTAGTCGGTTCTCGGACTAATAAAGTGTGTGTAAAAGTCTAGCTATACATGCCATAAAAATATTGTGATAGTGTGGTGACTCGATTATTCTAAAGCGTGTTTTGTTTTAATATAGTAATGGATCCTGAAGGAACTGCGATGATGATCTTTAGTAATGTCGCCGGTTCGCACAAGGGACCGCTACTGTGGAAAGTAGACCTGAGACATTGAGACAAGGAGATGAGGCTCGGGATGCCTTTCTCCAAATGATGAACAATTGGTATCTTGAATTTATTCGAGCAAATCCAAATGCTCAACCTCCTCCACCCCTCCTATACCTCGACGATTCCTCAGTAGTGCTCAAGGTATAGATTTGGTAAGAATGAACAAGCCTCCGGTTGACAAGATTCGAAAACAAGGGTCAAGAGTTTAGAGCAAAGGTCGATGATGATCCCGAGAAAGCGGAATTCGGCTTGAAAATTCTACACTGTATTTGATGATCTCTCATGTACACCGAGGAATGCTTAAAGTGTGTCAGATCACTTTTGAGAGATTCGACACCACCGGTGGAAGACTTTGGTTGCAGTGGTGCCAAAAGAAAAGTTACTTGGGATTTCTTCCAGAAGAATTTAGAAAGAAATACATAAGTCAGCGATTTATTGATCAAAAATGAAGGAGTTCCTTGAATTGAAGCAGGGAAAATGTCTCAGTTTAGTATGAACGCGAATTTGTAAGACTCGCAAGTATGCTCAGGAATGTGTGTCTACCGAGGCCATTATGTGTAGAAGATTTGAAGATGGACTGAATGAGGACATTAAAATGCTTGTAGGAATTTTGGAGTTGAAAGAATTTGTAGTATTGGTTGATCGAGCTCTTAAAGCCGAAGAATTGAACAAAGAAAGAAGAAAAGCCGCTATTGAGGCCCTAGACGTCGAAAAAGACAGATAAGCAAGCCATTTCAATCTCAACCAAAGAGGTCCAAAGAGACAAACCCTCGAATGACAGTTTCAATTGGGGATTCACACAGAGATCGTGGTAGAGCATATTCGGGTCTAAAGCTCAAGCTACTTGATGGCAAGTGTGGGTAATAATGCGACCTAGAAAGCCCGAGAGTCAAGAATGCGGCAGCAACATTATGGTGAGTGTTGGGGACCGAAGCGAGCTTGTTTCAAAAAGGTTCTCATGAGCATTTTATTAGAGATTGTCCGGAGAAAATTAAAGAAGAAAGATTTTGAGTGCTAGATGAATACCACCGCTAGTAGAGGTAGACCACCGAGAATCTTTGGAGGTGGGACTAGTAGTAAAACGTGATGAAAGATTTAACGGCAAGATCGGAAGCTAGAGCACTGCTAGAGCTTATGCTATCGTGTTCGAGAAGATGCATCATCTCCCGATGTCATTACTGGTACATTTTCTCTCTATGATACTATTGTTATTGCATTGATTGATCCCGGGTCCACTCATTCCTATATTTGCATGAATTTAGTATCCAATAAAAAGTTGCCTGTTGAATTTACTGAGTTTACGATTAAAGTGTCGAACCCCTTAGGCCAATATGTGCTAGTTGACAAGGTTTGCAAGAATTGCCCATTAATGATTCAAGGTCACTTTTTTTACCAACTTGATGTTGTTACCATTTGGTGAGTTTGACGTTATCTTGGGAATGGACTGGTTAACATTGTATGATGCTAAGGTAGATTGTAAACAAAAGACACTAGAGTTGAAATGTGAAAATGGAGAAATTCTGTGGGTTGAAACAGATGAATCAAATAAATTGCCTATGGTGATTTCGCATATGTCCGCATGAAATACATGAGAAAAGGGTGTGAAGCTTATCCGGCTTATGTAATGAATATTGAGTTGCCCCAACTGAAATTTGAATCGATCCGATAGTCCGTGAGTTTCGGATGTATTTCGGAGGAATTGCCAGGTTGCCTCCGAATAGAGAGATAGATTTTGCTATTGATTTGTTGCCGCATCGCACCGATTTCGATTGCTCCATATAGAATGGCTCATTGAATTAAAAGAATTGAAGGCTCGATTGCTTGGAGTTAATGGACAAGGGATTTGTGAGACCGAGTTTCTCTCCCCGGGTGCTCTGTATTATTCAGAAGAAGAAGGATGGTTCAATGAGACTTTGCATTGATTACCGTCGACTTAATAAGGTGACTATAAAGAACAAGTACCCATTGCCGAGGATTGATGATTTATTCGATCGTTAAAGGGGGCCACGGTGTTTTCAAAGATTGATTTGAGGTCCGGTTACTACCATTGAGAGTTAAGGAGTCGATGTCTAAAGCGCCTTTAGGACAAGGTATGGACATTATGAGTTTCTTGTGATGCCTTTCGCTTAACAAATGCTCCAACTATATTTATGGACTTAATGAATCGGATCTTAGGCCATATTTGGATAAGTTTGTAGTAGTGTTTATAGATGACATTTTAATTTATTCTCGAGATGAGTCTGAACATGCCGAACACTTGAGAACTATATTGCAAATCTTGAGAGAAAAGAAACTGTTTGCCAAGTTTAGTAAAAGTGAGTTCTGGCTTCGTGAAGTCGGATTTTTGGGGCATATAGTCTCAGGTGATGGTATTCGGGTGGATCCAAGTAAGATTTCTGCGATCGTTGATTGGAAACCGCCCAAGAATGTATCCGAGGTTAGAAGCTTTTTAGGCTTAGCCGGGTATTATAGACGTTTTGTTGAAGGATTTTCGATGATTGCCTCTCCTATGACTAAGTTGTTGCAAAAGAATGTTAAGTTTGAATGGACTGATAAATGTCAACAAAGTTTTGAAAAGTTGAAAGCACGATTGACAGAAGCACCAATTTTAGTACAGCCTGAGTCAGGGAAGGAGTTCGTAATTTATAGTGATGCATCATTGACAGGCCTTGGATGTGTGTTGATGCAAGAGGGTAAAGTGGTAGCTTATGCTTCGAGACAGTTAAAACCGCATGAGAAGAACTATCCTACACATGATTTGGAACTGGCCGCTGTTGTTTTTGCCTTGAAGATTTGGCGACATTATTTGTACGGTGAAAAATGCCGAATTTTTACTGATCACAAAAGTTTAAAGTACTTGATGAATCAAAAGGATCTGAATCTGCGACAGCGAAGATGGCTTGAATTATTAAAGGATTATGATCTAGTGATTGATTATCATCCGGGAAAAGCAAATGTAGTTGCTGACACCTTGAGCAGAAAATTTCTTTTTACTTTGAGAGCCATGAACACGGTGTTAGCATTGTCTGATGATGGGTCAATCTTAGCAGAGATGAGAGCTAAACCGTTATTTCTCCAGTTGATTTGTGATGCTCAAAAGAATGATAGTGAGTTGCGGATCAAGAGAACTCAATGCGAATCGAGTTACGACTCAGATTTTCGAGTTGGACGGATGATTGTTTGATGTTTCGAGACAGGATATGTGTGCTTGAAAAACGATAAATTGATTCGAAAATATTACATGAGGCGCACAATGGTCATTTATCAGTTCATCCTGGTAGCACAAAATGTATAATGATTTAAAGAAGTCAGATTGGTGGCGTGTATGAAAAGGACATTTCGAATTTGTAACCAAGTGTTTGATCTGTCAACAAGTAAAAGTTGAACATCAAGTGCCTTCGAGGATTACTTCAACCGTAATGGTGCTCGAGTGGAAATGGGACAAGATTACCATGGATTTTGTAACCGGTTTGCCTTTAACTCCTAAAAGAAGGATGCTGTTTGGGTAGTGGTTGATAGATTAACAAAGTCAGCCCACTTTATACCAAGACGCATCGATTACTCACTTGATAAATTAGCGAATTATATATTGCTGAAATTGTGAAGTTGCACGGAGTACCTATATCTATAATATCGATAGAGATCCAAGATTTACCTCGAGATTTTGGAAAAAGTTACAAGAAGCTTTGGGTACAAAATTGAACTTTAGTACCGCATTTCATCCACAAACAGATGGTCAAGCGAAAGAGTAATCCGGTACTCAAGATATGCTTAGATCTTGTGTTTTAGAATTTGGAGGTAGTTGGGAGAAATATCTATCTTTGATTGAGTTTGCCTACAATAAGCTTATCAATCAAGTATACAAATGGCACCGTCTGAAGCCTTGTATGGTCGTAAGTGTCGGACTCCTTTGTATTGGACCGAGCTTAGTGAGAAATAGATTCATGGAGTTGATCTAGTTAAAGAAACCGAAGAGAAAATAAAAGTAATTGAATTGCTTAAAAGTCGCTCAGATCGACAAAAGTCATATGCGATTTAAAAGAAAAGAGATTGAATTTCGTGGGTGATAAAGTGTTCTTGAAGGTGTCACCATGGAAAAAGATTCGAGATTTAGTCGGAAAGGCAAGTTGAGTCCGCGTTTTATTGGGCCGCATTGAGATTCTTGAGAATTGGACCATGGCATATCGGTTGGCCTTACTGCAGAGAGTTAGAAAGAATTCATAACGTGTTTCATGTATCAATGTTGTGACGTTATCGTTCGATCCTTCACATGTGATTTCTCCAATGAAATTGAGATTCGATCGGATATGACCTATGAGGAGGAACCAATAAAGATTTTGGCTCGAGAGGTTAAACAGCTTAAGAAATAAAAGTATAGCTTTAGTGAAAGTATTGTGGCACAGACATGGGATAGAAGAGGCTACGTGGGAACCAGAAGAAGCTATGAGGAAACAAGACCCAAACCTCTTTTGGGTAAGATTTTCGAGGACGAAAATCTCAAAAGGGGAGAATTGTGACAACCCGAATTAAGGCCTAATCGGAATAGTGGTTTCGGGACCATAAATCCGAGATAGAAATAATTGTTTTTAATTATTTTGGGGTTTATGATATGATTGCATGATTGTGTGAAAATTTCGTGATTAAATTCTATGCCTAAAGTGCTTAAATTGAAAATAGGGACTAAATCGAATAAGTTGCAAAATTTACATCCCGGAAGTTTTAGTATGAAATTGTTTTGGAATATTAATTAGGAGGTCTTAAATAGCAATTTGACCAATTTTAAATTCATGGACAAAATTAGGACATGGAAGGAATTTTGAAAGTTTAGTAAGGAGGGCATTTTGGTCATTTGGATATTAAATGAAATAAAATGGGAAAAATAACACAAAATTCATCATCATCCTCCTTAGTTGCTGCCGAATTCTCCTCTCTCCATAGCTAGGGTTTCTTCAATTTTCAAGCTCCATAGTAAGTGATTCCAAGCCCGCTTTTAATGTTCTTTACATTTTGGAATCCGGAAGCTCGATTAAGCTTATGCTAGTAATAATTTAACCTAGGGTTCACATTTGGAAAAATACCCATAGGTGAAATTTGTGTATTTTGATGTTTTATGATAGAATATGAGGTTTTAAATTATGTTAAATAACTTGTGCTACTCGGTTTTAAGTGAAAACGAGTAAAAGCAAGATAATCAGTAAAAATACCTATTGTTCATAACTATATGATAGAGTGAGAATTTGATGTTGTTGTAGAAGAGAAAATGTTCAGCATATCATAAAACATAAGAATAAGGGCTGAAATTAAATTCCGAGCCTAGGGGCAAAAATGTAATTTTGTAAAAGTTAGGGGCAAAATGTAATTTTACCATAATGTGATTTTTGGATTGAAATAAATAGTATGAGTATTAAATGAGCTAAATGTGTTATTATAGATCAAGAAAGACGCGGAATTGATCTCTAAGCAGGGAAGGAAAAAGTTTTGGACTAAATTGCAAAATTTCCATATTTTGCACCAAGGTAAGTTTGTATGTAAATATTACAATAATTTCATGTACATTCTTATATTTCAGCCTATTATATAAACATACTAGCTGATGTTAAAAATAAATCGACTATTGGAAGAATGGAAATAAATATAGAGAGAGATCCGGTTGAACATTCGAGAGATCGAATGAAATAGAGGAGCGTAGCTAGGTCACATGTATGATGCTGAGTGCACATCATGTGTACAAGAAAGCTACGAGACACCCTGTAGTAGCTAGGTCACATGTGTGATACGAGATGTATCCCATGTAGACAAGAGAGCTACGTGAAAGATAAATGTAGCTAGGTCGCATGCGTGATTCCAAGTGAAGGACACCATGTAGACAAGAGAGCTACGTGAAAGATAAATGTAGCTAGGTCGCATGCGTGATTCCAAGTGAAGGACACCATGTAGACAAGAGAGCTACGAGACAAATCGGTTGGGTCGCATGAGTGGTACTAAGTGTTCACCATGTGTACAAGAGAGCCGAACTAAACGAAGTATGATGGTGGGGCTGTGTGCTGAAACCATTAAATATCGAGGATTGATCCGAATTGTTCAACGGGATGGTTTTGTGGTGATATTGTGGTTTGGACCTACACTTATGGTGAATGAAATGTGGTGAAAATGATTTGTGGTATATACATATATAAGATAAAATGAGGTTAGCATAAAGAATGTGTGAAAGAGTGAAACTAGCATTAAAACTGTTTTTAAATGGTATCAGTGACGTGATTTTGAAAAATCACCAAAAATAGGAGGAATATAATTAGAGGTTGAATGAGATGTAAAATTAAAGCTTAATGAGTCTACTTTCATATAAAAGAAACAGAGCAAGCAAAGGAATTCTATATTTTGAGATATTTACAATTGTATTTGACTTGCTCAGGATGAATACGTGATCCCCTGTTCCAACTTTGAAAAATCATTAAAAATTGTACAAAGAAAATTAAGAAATATAGTTTACATTCCTAAATTCCTTATTGAGACTAGTTTTAAATAAAACAGACTTCAGGGTTGTTTGAATTGTGTACTGAGAGATATTCAATTCGTAGTGAACAGAGGTCAGATCAGTCGAGCTGTGTAACAGGGGAAACTTTAACTAATAAACTGTACTAATCGGCTGAACCAAAATTATAGAAAAAATTGGAAAAATATTTATGAGTCTAGATTCAGGAAATTTTACGGATTTGAATTTCGAGTTTTGTAACTCGAGTTATGATTTATTTAGTGAATATGACGCAGCAGAGACAGCTTAATCAAAGTGGAATGAATAGTGAAGTTAAAGTAGATATACTTGAATTGTTGTGTAAACATGTTAGATTCTTTAATTAGTATTTACATACTTACTTACTAAGCTATAAGCTTACTTTGTTTCTCTCTTTTGTCTTATAGTGTCCTTCGCTTGTTTAGGAGTTAAGGATCGTGAAGATCTACCCGCACTATCATACTTTAGGGTATTTGAACTAAACGTTTTGAATTATGGCATGTATAGTAGGCTTAATTATTTTGTTACGTGTCATATTTGTCTAGGTTTAAAATATTAGTTACAATTACTCGACCAGCTACTTTGTACAAGCCATTAAAGTTGGCTAATATTGTTCAAGACATATGTTATACGATGCACTATCAAATTGGATGACATATTTATATCTCGATTATGTTTAATGGTATGTGTTATGTTTCGTAATACCTTATATCTGTTCCGACGAGTCAGAATCGGTAAGGGTGTTACATACATCACAGCATATTCAACCAACAAGGGGTAGTCCTATACATGCCATTTCAAAGTTCAGCCAAAATTTATACCAAAATAGAGGCGTGGATAGTGTGGATGACTTCGACTTTATTGATCCCGAATCCGATTGCTATCGGCGAAATCTATAAAACAGAGAGCCAAAGTAACGGGTAAGCATTTTTTATGCTTAGTAAGTCTCAAGGAATATAATCAACTCTAATTACAGCAATACATTCACATAGCCAAGTGCATCATTTCATTAATACACATTCTTACTTCACACTTCATCATTATATACTTTCACAAAGTATCAATCAATTCAATAACTGAAATTCATTAGTCGATTGAGCGAATGTTGCTCAAACATGTCGACTTTCCAATGCACATATAACGTACCTTATCCTTTGGGCTTTTCGAGTGTACTAATTGAATTCATTACAGCAACCAACACTCACCTCCAGCCCAAGATTCTTCGAATATAACCGGATATAATCACGTGCACAAATGCCTTCGGTCTTAGCCGGATAGAATAACTCGCACGAATGCCTTGGTCTTAGCCCGGATATAGCCACTAGCACAATTGCCTTGGTCTTAACCCGGATATAATTTCAGCATAATTGTCTTTGGGGCTTAGCCCGGATATCATTCAATTTCTCATGTACACATACATCAATAATCATTGGACATACATATTTCATTTTCGTTACTAAGGCTCAAACGCACATATATTCACAAGCATATTCGCCTTCGGGACTTAGCCCAGGTATCATTCAATTTCTCATACACACATAAATCAATAATCATACACATCCATACTTCATCTCACATAATTCAAGTAAGGTCACTTCTTGAGGACTTACCTCGGATGTTGTCGAACGGCTTTTTCGGCTATTCGATCACCTTTTCCTTCCCCTTGTCCAATTGTGGCCCTCTTAGCTCTTGAGCTAATTCAAACAAATTCAATTTATTAAAACCTCATTGTGCTTGCTTATGGCCGAATATGACAAGGAGTTTAAATGGTCATATGGCCACTCTTTAGCTTGAATACACAATGGTCATGCACATTTTATACTACATCAAGCAATTCAATACAATTTATTTGAGCATCAAGGAAAAGCTAAGGCCTTCAATAGGCTACCCAAGGCGAATATTCATGTACATGTTGAGGCCAATTTTGCACTTAATACCTCACAAAAACAGCATGCATTTTACTAGTTAATGCTTTGCACATTGTGGCCCAAAACTTATAATATAGCATCAAGCACTTATATGTGTGCTAGGCCGAATTGTGCTTGCAATTTCACAAGCATTCTTCCACATCTTCTTCTTTAAACCAATATATTCATCACTTACTTCATAGCCAAAACATCATGTGCAAACATATATATACAATATGAGCATGGCGAATTTCAAGGTGTCCATAGCCATCCAAAAATACAAATTTTAACTAACATGCAAGAAGCATGAACCATGCTCATGAATGCATCATGGCGAATATGACAATCATGCTCCATTCAACTTCAATCATGGTTAAACACAAAAGAAAACTCAAAATCTTACTCAAGAGTAGACAATCCATCATTGCATGCATCATCATCAAGCTTCACACTTAGCATGCAATGGCTTTATCACCATAACAACTTTGGCCAAATACCATTTCCATGCCATAACAAGGATTTGAGCCATGGCTAACATGCACATCAAATTAGCAACCAAACCATGCATGAAACTCCCAACACAACCTCATACATACCTTAATCTTGATGCAAACTTAGCCAAATCTCCTTCTAGGTCTCTTCCAACCCAAGCATGAAGCAAAAATCCTCCCCTTTTCCCTTAGTATTTTCGGCCAAGAAGATGAG